>NC_053415.1:16555000-16620000 GCF_016859285.1 Xiphias gladius
AGCCTTAAATGAGCCTCTTCCAAGTGTCCTTAATGTCTCCCAGATGTAGAGTTCTTCAGTCCTGTTGGCGTCCTTGGTTGGAAGCAAGAGAAACTCGTAATCTGAAAAATGAAAAGGCCTTGATGGGATGAAGCATCCATTTCCAAAGCTGCATGACACAGCCAGTGTTACACAAGTCATTCTAGTCAAGGATAATTGGTTAAGAAAGAGCGTCGGCAGGGAGTGTCTGAACAAGGTACCCTTCATGCACTCATCTCAGCCCCATAATAAGAGCATGGGGAGGTGTGCTGAAATATAACCCCATCACTATTCATTCTCACCCCCTTGATGCAACAATGACTAGCATGCAGTCTGCTTTTCATTTAAGGGAATTACCTTTGGGAGGCCAGCAGACGTCTCCTGAGTTGCTCTGTGTGTGTTCTTCTCATCCCTGCAGAGCTGTCTCATTAACACAGAACCCAGAAGGCTCGGTTTAGCATAGCCCCATCCCTGTCCTGCTGAAGCCTGCAGCCCGTTGCATGAAAGCCGAAAATAATGACTCACACACATTACAAAATCTGTGTATCCCCAGTTCCAGCACCACTCCCCAGGCTGCTGCAGCTTAGACCTGCAGCCTCTCTAACAAGTAGACTGTAGTGCTGAGGCCACTCAAGACTGAGAGCGTGCGAACAAGAGAGCCAGGAGGGAGAGCTGGGTGTCACAAGATGTGAAAGAAGTAGCACTAGCTTAGTCTAATTTATGAATTTCATGACAGATTTTGTGACTGTGTGTAGCTTACCTAATGAGGTTTTTGACATGGTACACGAGTTCTTATAGCTTTTCAAGCTGAAGCATGATCTGTTGTCATATTTCAGATTGGAGTGGAGCAGCTATTAAACTTTTCTTCTGTAAAAAATGAAAAGGCCTAATTATTCAATCATCAGCGGCTACTTCCTTTAGAGCACTTATGAGTTCAGGCCTCATCTCACCAGGGTGTGGCTCATATCATTTACATTTCATTAAAGCATGCTGTGAGACATCATTGATTTCTCAGTAAACCAGGAGTTTCCATGATGCAAGCTCATGGGTGGGGGGAGCAGTAGACGCGGCACCCATCGGGAGCTGTCAAGAGCTGTCAGAGGATAGGATCCAGACCCATGGCCAGGAGAGGCCAGGCCAGCCAGCTGTCACCTCTCTGACACTGGCTGAGACCATCCATCTGGCTGAGAGAGGCCCACCATGGGTGGAGAGAAACTCGCCAGATCCCAGCCTACATGCACATGAAGGCTGGAATGTGCACACACAAGTAGACATGTTTCATGTGCGCATAGATACATGAACAAATGTTTATGCACGTACAGTGACATACATGCACTCCTCTATGCATGTACGCCTGTATGAACTTGTACAATGTTGGTACCAGGGCTATTTTGGGTAATCAACAGCACAATCTGGGGTGCTGTCCACATGAATCATGCCCTCACAGACAGATCCGGGAAACAGAAGTGACACGCCGCCATCAAGCTGAACAGACACAAATAAACAATTATAACATTCGGCTGTAACTCTCGGTTTCACATACAGTGACTCTCTGTCTCAGAGATTGAGCTTTAACAGCAGGAGTTGTTTTTTTTTTTCCCCCCACACACCTACACATCATTATGGAATACATAAAAGTCCTCTGCTGGCAATAATGTTTGAATGAGTGGCAAGCTTACTCTACTCCAAATTTAGACATGCCACAGTAGTGGATCTATCTCTCCTTACTCCACTGGAATTTTTACTGCTGTGATACTCATGTAAAGTAAAAAAAAAAAACCAACATCACTGCACATTGGCCAAGTGTGGAACACATCCACCCTGGCATGTTTAAGTAAGAGGGGTCAGTGGAGTTGCCAGACATATGGAGAACATTTGGAGATATTCAGACTCCACATTGACCACAACAGAGACAGACAGAGTGTTGTACATCTTGTTTTGGTAACATCTCGTTTTCATAAAAATCTTAAATACCCACAATTTTTCCTAAATTTCTGGATATATTTTACTAAAAGAAACACATTTTTCATTTACTATTTTCAGTATTTTTCACTGAAGACTGAAATTCATTATGAAGTTTACTGCCATTTGGACACATAACTCTGATAATTGGCCTTAGCCTAATAGTGATACGAAATTGAATTTCTGTCTTTTGGGCCAAATCGTCATCGTTTAGTTCAAGGATTTTATTCAGCTGGTGAGGACTCAATTAACCAAGGCACAGTTTAAATGTGGGTGACCTCCAAGAAAACCTCCATGTAGGTGACCTTGCCTTTTCCTGATTGTGAAGTTAAATACTCAAAGGAGCAGTTGTGTTATGTTTACAGGCTTTTGAATTTCTCTCAGAATTGATTTAATAATTGCTGTGAACAGTTCTCCCTGCTGTCTATGAATACACCACAAGGGGCTATATGATTGTGGCAGAAATGCCACACTGGCAACAATTACCTAGAGCTGTAGTCCCATTGTTAACAGAGGTTGTTAAGTATTAAGAGTCAAGAAAAGGTGATCGTATTCAAAGCTTAGGACAAAAACAGCTAAACGTGCATCTCTTTGCACTTGAATGCAATATATATAAATATAGGTCATGATTTCATATCACACTCATGAGATGAGAGGCAACAATGAGCCATGAGAAAAGTTACTGAAAGCACAGGGCAAACTCAGGAAGGCAAAGATAGACAGAGAAGGAGAGCTGGAGAGATCAATGATAATGTGATCTGATGACATAGTTGAGCGAGCAGTTCCCCTCTGGTGGTCTCACCATCGACCAACTCAGAACTGAATAGAGTGAATTTTGTTTGGATTGGCTTTAATCTTTCCATCAGACAATACGAGGCCGACAGTATGCTGCAAGTGTTTTCCATTTTGCCACAGGAGAACTGTGTCAGGTTCTGCAAGTGCACAAGCACAGATACGTCAGTGTGGCACACTGACAGGCAGCTTGTTCAAATAAAGAGCTGACAAAGCTCGGAGCTTAGCGACTGTTGAGAAAAGTATTTACAGAAACAAATGCACATGACAACAGAAAACAAAAACAAAGTGATTCCATCGGATGGATCTCAGAAACTGTCTGTCCATGGTGCTGAAAGGATAAATTTCCAGTTGTTAAAAAGGCAATGCATACTTTTTCCAATCCAAGTTAATTACAAATAGTTACAGAGTAGCTTAAAAATGTGATGAAATGGAAAACATAATCCATGACAGCTACGCCAGAGCAAAGGCAAGCGTATTCAACAGCTTGTGTGGAGCTTATTTTTGACAAATAGCGTCATATGGTGCTGGTTGTTTCAGACAAAAGAGTGTGAAACCAGATGATGAGTGGTGCTCATTGCATGGTAGTATAGTATGTAAGTCAAAGCGAAAACATGTTGTCCATCTATTTTCTATGTCTCAAGAGATGTCCGTGCTTAGCATGACCTTTATCCATTTTAAATGACAGCTTTTCTTGACAAACAACACAAGAACAAGACCGAGAGTCTACAGTCACGCTAGCAGCTTTGTGAGGCTGTACTTTAAAGCTAAATATTAATGATAAATGGTAACCTCGACATGCTAACATGCTCACAATGACAATGCTAACATGTTGAGGTTCTGCTTCTACAATGTTTACCATCTTAGTTTAGCTTGTTAGCATGCTATCCTATGCTAATTAGCACTTAACACAGACTACAGAAGGAACTGTCGTGAATGTCAATATAATTTTTCAGGTATTTGTCCATAAATCAAAGTTATGGACAATTTTGGACCCAACGATGTGCATGGATGTCTGTACCAAATTTAACAATCCATCCAGTGGCTGTCAAGACATTTCACTCAAAACCACAAAAGTCAGAGGATCTTTAGAGTCATTAACATACATAATCTGCGAACCACAAATGTCTGTACAAAATTTTGTGCCAATCCTTTCATTGGATAGTTCACAGGATAACAGAAAATGTTGACCTGCTGGTGACACTGGAGGAAAAATTGAGGGATCACCAAAGCCAGAGGGATTCAGCCTCTGGAGAACATAACTGTGTGTAGAAAATTTCATGGCAATCCATCCAATAGTTTCAGCTTGCACCAAAGTGGAGGATTACGGATCAACAGACTGACCATGCCATCCCTACAGCCACTAGTGTGGCAAATAAACACATCCCATATGATACTAATGTCAAACCACCAATGTTTTATAAAAGAGGTTTGCCTTTTTTTTTTTTTTAACACTATGTAGTGTTTGGCTCTGTTTCATACTTTGCTGTGTGCTCATACTGTTTAGATAAAATGCACAAATTAGGGCAGGTTCTGTGTTCCCAACACAAAGATGAAAGCCGTCTCCAAAGCAAATGCCCAAGAGAAGCCATAATGAAAGCTCCAAGATTTTTTTTCCTGGCCATTCAAAGGAAAATATTTACTTATTATCTTTGCTATTGATGTTTCATATGGAAATTATTGCCAAGACATTGTGTGACGGAGAAAGTGTGCAGGCACAACGATGTGACAGATCTTCAAACCCTAGCCAGGCCACAAAGAAATGTCTGAGACTTTATAATTAGCTTTAAACTGTCTTGATGGGAAGGAACCCACCACAAGATTCACGCAAACATGGCTGCTACTGTGCACACCTTCATTCATCCAGGAGGAGGTCTAATAACCAGTGTTTATATTGTGGTCACCAAATACGTACATGGCAACAGTGTTGTGTCTGATAGACCCTGTGTTGTTCAAACACACCCAAGGAGTGGATAACATCCTCAAATTAAGTTCCTTAATAGTGGAGTAATGACAACATTATAGCATGCAAAAATCTCTGAAATGATCTGGTCAGCCCCCTACCCTTGCAGAGCAAGGCCTCACAAAGGAACTGAGATATATTTGAAGTTACTTAAACTACCTCTGATTACTGAGATCATGCTTGGTTCAGTGAGGACAGTCAAACATCTTTTCAATCTTCTACCGTATACCTATTTTATCAGTCCCATATGTAGCATTTATAGGAATATAAGTAGTATATTAATAAGTGTTTCCACGCTGTTGGATACTGCCATGGGTATAATAATCTTGCAGCCTTGGGCTCACTTGAATTTTACATGATGACCAAATGTTAAAAGAAAAATAAAAGCATAGGGTTTAAGTTGGACCCAAATATACAGTCATAAACATCATCACCCTAGAGGGATTGTTAAATATGGGATAATAATAACTATGACAAACAATGCTCTGCCTTTACTTCTCATATGGTAAAAGCAGGGTCCAAAGACAATCAGGTTTTAAATAAAGTCTTTTATAGAGATAGGAAAGGGATATTATTTCATTATTGTGTCTAAACCACACTTAACAATTTATCAACATAATTATTGCCGGCGCCCAGGTTGCACTGTCACAATAAAGTATGGCCCAGAAAGAGCCAAGAACTTTTATGAGCTGATATTAATTGATTTGTCCTAACCTACCCAGACCTGGTGTCCCTGGGCTCCGCTTCCTCAGAGCAGTGGAGCGGTGCCAATACTCTGTCCTAACTCTGCATAAAAATAAATGAGAAGCTATGTGGCTAGTTTCTAAAGTCAGAGGATATTGTTCGATTTCACGTCAGCCCTCCAGGAGGCAATTTAAACAACCCAGCATGCTAATCAACCTGGTATAAAAGGCAGTTCTGGAGGGTGGCCCATTCCTCTTTTTTCCCCCTCTCTCCTATTGCAACAAGGCCAAAAAGATCCTAAACAATCTGAGGGGAAAAGTATAATTGGGCTTGTATCTGAGAGAACACTACACTCCAATGTAATATGACTATAAGGTGTTGAAAAGGAAACAACCATTCTTGCATTAAAGGGCATGCCCTGGCCAGTTGTACAACATGGGCTGACATGCTATTGTTGCATTTTTTCAATATCTAGGAAAACATAAAAAAGCCCCACTGCTATAGCAATCATCCCAGAGAAAAGATACTTATATAAAACATGTTGGCATGGAAAAACAAAGCACTGCTCCACTGGAAGACTCAGAGCCAGGACGTGAGCTTCCCTGCTGCCGTCAACACATCAACAATGTCTCAGTGGAACCACACTGTGATCCTCGTCTGAAGAGGCAGAGGCCCCCAATCTCCACAAATAATTCAATACTCTAACATCCCCTCAGTATTTGTTGCGACCACAGAAATATGATAGTGTTCATTCTCTGCTTGTGCCCTGAACCCAAAGGTCAGGTGGTAGCAGATCACAGACTTCTCTGTGACTCGGAGGTTAAACTAATCTTGCATAACTTTCTCACGTAGCCCAACCAGTGCCCTTAGAAATCTACAACAGCTTGTCATTGAGCGGTGGGTGAACCTGATTTATTACATCACTGAGCAGTTTGGTTGACTTGACTGCTGGTTTACTTTGGCAGTTGTGTTGTTCCTCACTGAATTCACTGTAGACCTAAAATGAAATGTGCATGTACTCCGTTACTGATACAAACTTCGATGCAATTGTCCAATAAGACATGTTTCTTTGAACTTTTCTGAATTATATGCTTGAACCAGCTCAGACTCACACTGCATTTTCACAGCCCCTTATCAAAACCTGTCCTGAGCACAAGGCAATATCACAAATATGAATGTTTTAGACTTTAGATAAATGTTCCGCAGTAAATTCCTGTAAAGCCACATTTCAGTATTACATTCTTCTACAGTGTTTTTGATAAGCATGCCTTTTTAGCCAGGAATGTCCTTCAACCATCTCAGTGCTGAGGTCTTGAAAAGAAGTAATTTCTCACACCCCAGTTTGAAAATCAGCCCATGACTAGAGGTAAAGACTGATAAACAGTGCCCCCTACCGACACAACAATATTCTTACAGTTACTTTGTAAATCCCTTTTTTCTTTTTTCTATGTGAGTAAGTTCAGTTCAACATCAGTGTATTACCTTATTTTTCTCTTAATTCATAGCGAGTGTATTGAATTTCATGTCACCATTAACCCCTCCTTCAACTTTTAATGAAATCTACAAGCAAACCCTGCAACTTTCAATGAACATTCGGGCACTATTACTAATTTTTCTTTTTTTTTTTTTTTTTTTTACAATTCAAAGAAACAGGAATCCAAGCTCTTGATATATATCATGCTATGCATTAGCGTTGTCTGTACAGGTAAGTGCACTGAAGGTTGTTCAAAACATCATCAAAAACTACAGCAAGAAAAAAGTAAACAAAACACAAACAAAAATCACAAAATAATTAATGAACAATCATTAAAATATAATTACAAAGATAACCTGACCTGTGAAAAATTTCAAGTATTATCACAGCTATGGATTAGCACATATAAAAGACATATGACATTCTTTTTTAATTACATGGAAGAACAGATAGATATCTGATGACTGATTTTTAAACGCATGCGTGGGGGTTACCCTTTACAGTGGGGTCCAAAAGTCTGAGACTTTGGACTCCACTGTGTTGTTAAGTCCTTTATGAATCCAGAGGGGTTTCTGATTCTGATATTACTGTCCCCTTTTAGCCTTGACACAGTCACTGCACATCCAACTAAACTTATTTCTTCATAAGATTAGCGTTTACTTGTTATATTGTGGCGAGTTAAATATACAGTATAGGTGCTTACTTGATTTATAGAAAATGTAGCATCATCAGTAGAAACCTCTTATGTTACCTTTAAAAAACAGACAATAAAAAATGTAATATAAAATGCAGCTGCTAGTTAAATACATTACATGAATGATATTAAAAGTAGGTAAGGAGTTAAAAGTAACAGGACCAGGGAAATCTTAAGAGAAGAGTACTAACAAGTGTAAATGAAAGCAATACTTTTTCTGTACTCTGTGTTTAACGTCTGGTACTCTGTCAGCCACATCGTACAAACTGTCATTTCTGTAGTACAATTTCAGGCTCATTTAGTCTCTTGTCCTTAACTATGTACAAAAGGAGCTAACTCTGTTGTACTTGTGTCAGTCCCACAGTGAATATTTGTCCTCCTTTGGAATGTCTTTGACTGAATGTCCTCCATACTCATAAGTGCCCCTTTACATATTTGTATTGATCTTATTCCTTTGCCCTCTGCTATGTTGTATTTGTAACTTCGCTTCACTGTCTACTTCCTTCTTTTATTTTTTAATTTTCAGATCGCCCAGTTGAATGCAGGCCTATTAAACAACTTCAGCTTTCTCTTGTATCCCCACTCAGGTATTCATTGCCAGGCTTTTTTTCTTTTGGGCCAGACTGGTCCTCATTTGTCTCATCAGTTATACCATCACCCTGCCCTTTATCTGTCTCTGCTGTGCTGCTGTCTGGCTGTACCTCAGACTCATCTGGTGCATACCTGGTCTTCCTTAATGGTTCTTGGTCTGGATCTGCATGGGCAGTGTTCATAGACTCTTGAAAGGCATTGGTTTTACTGTTGTCTGGTTTTGTTTGTGTGGGGCTCTGAGGTTGCTGAAAGGTTTCGAAAGATAGATTCTGTTCTGTATCTATTTCTTCCCTGTTACCTACAGTATCTGATTCACTGTCATCTTCAGATACTGTTTCCGTTTCTAGCTGGTCGTCTTCTCTTGTGTGTGTTTCTCCCTGTGACAGGCTTCAATCTTGCTCATGCAAAGCTGCTTCTGAACTATTCTGTTCAGGAACGGTGGACAACTGTCTCTCCTCACTAGAGTCAACTGATACATTTCTTTCCTCTGAGACTGGTGAGTCAGATTCTCTGGATTTTTTCTCTGAAATTTCTCCATTAGCCTGATCTGACTTGGCATCTTCCCTATGTCCACCAGCAGTGTCCTTAGTTCCCATATCTGTGGAGTTTTGGGTCAAAGGCGAACATGGCTGAGCAGTAGGAGACAAGATGCCATTTGCAGGAGGGGACTTTGCTTCCTCATTCTCATCTAACGCCTTCTCTGACTCTGAAACAGTAAAAAGAGTAAAGAAGTTAGTATCAAAACTGCACCTGTCTGCTAAGAGTTTGCAAAGGGGTTAAGTCAAGGCAGTCTTGGTTTTAAAATCAGTCAGAATCAGTCTTAGTTGATGGAAGTTTTAGCAGTGAGCAAAGCTAAGAAATCATTTACCATGTAATCAATGGACTGCATTAAAACAAATAAATGAATGAATCAAGCACAGGTTCTCTTCTTGCTCTATGGTACAGTACTGCCCAAAATAATATCACATTACGGATTCTAAATACATGCCAATCTCTCACTGTCATCACTCTACTGTACTGTAGACTGAAAAAAAATGTTTCAATTGCCAATTCCGACTCTTATTTCAACAACTTAGCGTGTCTATCCAAACAAGATGCAAAGTCATTTGAATTAGATAAATGTTTAAAGCAATAAAAATGATAAAAATAATTTGTATAGCATTTTTCTAAAATGACACCTTTTTAGATGACTGCCTTATGACGCAGAATGAAACAACCCCAGCCAAAGAACATATTAATGAAAACAGAGACGAAATACTAAAAGCGTCACAAAAGAACAGTAAATTATACATGAGAGATAAAGAAGAAAAAATAAAGTATGGTTAAACACTATTAAAAAAATGACTTAGCATAAAAAAATTACAAGTCAAATAAATCTCAAAAGCTAACCAATGGCTGCTTGCATATGAACCTAACAGCCTGGCAGCAGCATTTTCTATAAAATAGCGGCAGGAGATGGTCTTTCAAATGATTCCCTGAATAGAACAGTTGCAGTAATCTACCCAGTATGATATGAACACATACATGCAATTTACCCTTAAATGACTTAAATTGGAAATATTTCTTAACTGGATGATGCGAGACTTCACGACATTAGTGGCCAGAAACTCAAAGGACATACGCCCAGTTTACAGGCACCATGCTAGACACTGAGAAAGTTCCAAAGCTTGATTTTAGCTGGTTCATAGGATTTTGGGTGCCGCAGATGATGTGTCTGAATTTGATTTGAATAATTGAAACGAATAATGCAGCTCTCAGGTGTTTTGTCACATCCAACATTTAACATTTGCAGTCATTGCTAGGTTTAAATAGGAAATAGCTAAGCATAGTGAAAAAAAACCCCATAAATCCAATATTACTGCCTTTTTCTTGACGGTTAGTTTCTTTTGTGTTAGCCTGTGTGTGAGTTTTTTTCCCCCCGTGAGACTGAATCTAGCTTGGATAGTGGTTTCCAAACCTGGCTGTGCAGGAGCAGTGGCTGGTTCAACATCAGACTGTGTGTCCTCCGTACAGTCCAACACACCAGCTGGGTCTGGTTCATTTGCCTTCTCAGAGTCTGAACAATCACACTCCGGGACCTTTTCCTCTGTACGTCCTCTGGACTGATCTGCATCTGCATCTGCATCTCCTTTGTCGTTGCTAGGAAGATTGTCCGGATCCTGACAAAAAGATGGCTTTCTACCCAGAGGGGAAGGAGGAGAAACAGTTTTCTCATCCTTGTCTGTGCTCCTCTCTAAACCCGAAACCCAGGAAAAAGAAATTATAGAAAAAGAATGCTTTAAGACATCAAACCATAGAGAAGCAGTCAGAGGAGTTGGGTGTCAAATAGTCCAGTTAGGAGCAATGTGTGATGTTAACATCAAGTAGTGCTGAAACAATAACATGATTAATCGGATTAAAGTATACCTTGATTTCAGTTATGTTTAAAGCTGAGACACTGGAGTGTAACTCTTCAAAAGCATTGCTATTTCTCATAAAAGGAATCAATCAGGTAAAAACATTCTTTTCTAAACTCTAATAAAATTCGAAGCTTAGAAAAAGGTCTAAAAGCGAGAGAATCCAACCTGGGCCTCTGCAACACAGGCAAGTAGTGTTGAAACAATAACATGATTAATTAATCAACTCTAATTTCAATTACTGATTAATATTTTAAGTCAACTTAGGTTTCCAATTTGTATGTCATATTACAGATTAAATGATTAATCGTTTTTTTCAAAAAATAAGAAACAGATGAAGTAATGAAAATAAGAATTAGTTGCAGCTGTTAATTAAGCTAACAATCCATTTTCTAAGAATTGTGTTGTTAGCTAATTATTACAGGTATATTAAATTGAACAAAGGCATCGATCAAAACACAGTCTTTACACCTGCTTTTAACACACATTTTTAAAAAAATTGAATCTACACTGACCAAATTTGAGATATTTGGAATTAAAGAAGGAATCCTTCCTGGGCAAAATGAGAAGATAAAGGAAAAAAATTCTAAATATTTGTGGATGTTTTATTACTATATTGAATAATTTCAGTAAGAATGTTTTTTTCCACTCCCTGTCAGTGCTTGTGCCATTCAGTCATCTGGCTGAAGCATAGGACGGATATTTTCTTTTGTAAATTTTATTACTAGAAAAATGACACTCAGAGAGAAAGTAAACAATGCAGAATGTTCTTTCACCATTATTACAAAGTGTTTTTCTATCAATTTGCTTTAAACCCAGGTTTTACTATTGTTGTAGCACATAAACACATTTCCGAGCGACAGTAAAATTTGGGATAAACCTGCTTACAGCTTAAAACAGCTACATAAAAACACCCCAAGCCAGGGAACATATTAAGCAGCCTTTACCTTCTCCTTTGTCCAAGTCTATGGCTATGTCTTTTTTGTGAGTGCTATCAAGGAGGTTAGGCTTCATATTCCTATTACCTTGGTTCAAATGGCCAAGTCGCTGAGGACAAGGGAGTGTGGCTGCTCTGTCAAGAAAAGGCCTACATTCTTCGTCCTCAGCTGTCTCCTTATCTGACTCTGAAACAGAATAAAATACAAAATGTAATGTAACTCTCAAATAAGACAGAAAGAAATGAAAGATGCAAGAGATATTAGACAGAATGTCCATCATCAATAAAAAATAAAAATCATGAAGATCTGCACTTATTTGATTGAAAAATCTGTTATATATGGCCTATGATGTACTATCAATGTGGGTTTTCTTTATTGACCTCAGTCCAAGTGCAAATTATTAAAAATTTCCCAACATGCTCTATTACTAATTATTCACTTTAATTTAAAAGATTGTGTAGCTTTGGAGTTACGTGCTCTCCGAGTGCTTTCTAGCTCTTATCTGCAACACTACCTTTACACAATGAACAGTCAGCACCAGCCAAATGAAAGTAATTAAGTCAACATGCATAATCTGTTGCTTGTGTTTCATTTGGCTGAAATAACTGGTCATTGTCGAAACGCGCATATTCTGAAAAATTATAAACAGAAAAAAGAGGGAAAAAAAGAATTTAACAGAAACAGGAAAATAGATAAAAACAGAAAGTACTCAGTAATAGGTCAGGTCTTTAATGTGCTAAATTTAATGAAATTCCTTTTCTTCTGAAATTTTCTTTGCTTTTCCATAAGTGTCTTTATTATGAAAAGCAAGTATGTACAAAACACTCATTTAAACAAACATGTTCAGCTGCTCTGCAATTCAAGCAGCACCAAAATAACACCATCATTATTTTCATGAGCATCATTTGTGTCTACTGCTTGTTCTCTCATCTGAAATTATTATTAGCGACAGAAATTTAACTGACAACAGTAATTGATACTGAAAACATGTGACACTTGCAGCCCTACATCTTAGACTGACCACTGAAAACATACAGTATCATACCTTCTGTTTTATCAGGTGGCAACTGTTTTTCCAAATCACCTTTGCTTCTTTCTGCAAAACATGCTGGACAAAAGAAGAAAGAAACAGTATGTTCTTGTTTCATCCTTTCTGAAGATCAGAGTCAGTAACAGCAGTGGCTGGTGTTCTGTACTGCTGCACGTAAATAGCTCTCTATACATACAGTTGGTAGACCTGGAAGAACTTTTGATCTCTAAATAACAAAGAATCTCTCCCTGTATAAAACTTATTATTACATTTAGTCAACTGTTGCATATAGCTTTGGGAATACATCACTGAATATATATTCTCAGTGTGTATCTGCTCTATCTGCTATCTCAGTTGCTGAAAATGAAATAATTTTGGGAACAAATTCTCTGGCTAAGGTGTCATTTTTTAACTGTACCTTTACTGTTTTGTTTGCAGAACACTACGCCCAAAACCAAAAGGAGTAGTCCTATTAAAATGGTGGTGGCTAGGCTTGCAGCCAGTGCTACAGACTTTGGACTTTCATCTGCACAGAAACACAAAAGCCAAAGTTACAAAAACGTCTTACATTCATTAGTAAAACAATATTCATGTACTACTATAACTCAACATTTCAGTCTAGGTTTTTGAACATGAACTCTGCAGTCCTTCCTGATACTACAACCAAAGGATATATTCATTTTGTAAATCACTTTGAAATTGCTTATGCAAAGAGATTTAATAAATGTATTCCATTATCATTATTATTGATTGTAGACACATGATGAACACATCATTTGTGTTCCATTTTGTTTTTACTTTCCTGTCAGCACTGGATAAAAATAAAGCTCAGCTGAGTTTGAAGCCTCTGCTTCACATTTAGTGTCATCGTCAGTGCCACACTGCAGGTAATGTTTCTTTTTAATGAAACCCTTGTTGGGTATATTTGGCGGGTACATACTAAGAATATCCATACAAATTATTTTCTGAAAGTACATTTACTTGAAAATGACGAATTCCACAGCATAAATTTTAAATATACAGTAGAGTAGACTTGAGAGATATCTTACCAGAGAAGCAATCCTTTGCAGTGAATGTAGCTGTTTCAACGGTCAGAGGATTGCTCACCCTACAAGTGTATTTTTTATCATCATGTTCATCCTCCAGAGATATTGTTAACTCGGCGCCAGGCTGCGGGTTTCCACCTGAGCCCCACTCAAACTTCATTGAGGACTGAGGGTGTGTGGGATCTGCAGAGCACATCAGCGTTGCCTGGGTTCCATTTACAGTAGAGTTGCCATTATTCACCTCACAGGATATGGTGGGTTTGGCAACCTTATCTTTAGAAATATATATATAAATGGAAATAAATACATTAATGCAAACCTAACAGAGAAAATAAATGATTCCCTTATGTTGCATGGATTTATGTAATAACATACATTACATTCATGAACCAACACTTTAAATGTGATATAGGTTATAAAGGGCATAAAGTGCTTATCAGAATGATAAGATATATTGTACGAGTTGTAGTTACACATTAAAGACATATGAATGAAAAAATATGACTGAATTAAATTAATAAAATAACTAAACTGGCAGTCATCAATAATTATGCCCCTGTGTTTAAGGTATAAATAGGTTTAGGCAACTATAACTACTTTGTTTAAGGGTAGGGAAACATCATGGTCATGACAAATTATTGTCACAGTATGGTTAAGGCTAGACTGAGACAGCTTTAGTGACAGAATGCTGCCACGGTTAAAGGAAATACATACCGACTGCTACATAACATTACGGTCAAAACCAAGACTTTGTACTGCAATATAAGAAAATCACAGTAATTCCTACTTTGGCACTGAAGGTAACGGTATATTGTCTTCAGCTTCAGGAACAAACCACCATTAATTTCTAGAGAGCAAAGTCCCTCGGTTGATACCGCAGCCATAATAAAAAGCAAAGCAAATACACTAACTAAAAAATGCGTTTTTATAGGTGACATATTAAGAGATAATACTGGCTTTGATATCTGGATTTACTTTTGGGCGTCGGCAATGGTGGAGGAAGTACACAGATCTTTAATACAACGATGTAAAAATACTCCATTAAAAGTAACAGCCTTGCTTTCAAAATTCCTCAACGTAAAGATAAACAAGTATTCACAGCAAACTGAACTTACAGTATCAAAAGTAAAAGTACTGGTTCTACAGTAAAATGTACTCTGTGACTAATGTATGTATACTATTATATATGACATTATTTGATTGTAAATACTGACGCATCATTATGCATGTAGCATTTTATTGTTGGTCAAATTGGAGCGGGTTTTAATTAGTTTATATACAGTTATACAGGCTAATGTGTGAATGGTTTGTTGAGCTTCCACCCTGACCCCCATAGAGCAAGCTGTAAAATCTTCTTAAGAAATGTAGTAGTGGATTTGAACACAGAAAGCCTTGAACCTACAAAAATGCGCATCATTAACTTTTGAACCCATTTCAGTTCTTCACAGTGTTACTTGTTGGTGAGAAAAACATTTCAGGTGAGAAAAAGTTGCTGACCAGAGAGCAACTGTGCATGCAGCTAAAAAAAAAGTCCTAAATCTGATACTGCTACTCTGTTTACATGATGATTTATACTACAAAAACTAAAAAAATTCTGAATTGCCAATTTCACATGAAATTGCAATTAAAAAACTATAAAATTAATTTTAGAAAGTTCCAAAAATTCTCAATACATCCCTGACCATGATGAAATTTACAATTTGAAACACAAACCGTGCCAAAGGTCCAGTGCCTTTATAGTAGAAATATCTCCCACTACCATACCCCTTTCAGGTCTTAATAGTTTTATATTAGTGAGTCAGAAGCTTTTTCTGAAATTCATTCCCGGACAACGGTTGTTCTATGTACAGTGTCCCCCATTGCAGGCATTAACACTGTGGTTCAGAGTTGTAAAACATAAAAAAATCCAATACGTCACCGGTAGTGGCAAAGGCTACTAAGGAACCTAATATCCTTCTTTTTCACTGCAGGTAGCCTCTTTTCTTTGTGTGATCATTTTGGCCATGACATTAACTGACAAGGGGCCTCACTGAAGAACACATTTGTATTCTTGTCCTAAATCTCTCTTACTTTTTTCCTCGGCTCGTACCTTCCTAGTCGGACTCAACAAACTCTCTTCACTGGACAAACGTGTCATAAAACGCTTGTTTCAGCCCGATAAATGCCATGTGTTACCAGAGAAATGCCAGAGAATATTATAGCCTATAGCAGGTGACATTACACTGTCACATGCAACAGAGGGTGATACTGCATAGAGACTGGTGAATTTCGTTCGAACCTGAGAGAAAAATTCTAAATACGTTAAAAGAGGAGTCACAAATTCTCTTAAAGTGGACGTATATGCATCTTGAGACCAAATCTGTTCATATGAATGGTTCCATTGTCCTGAGAGCGATGACTTGTCAAAAATTTGTTCATTGTTCAAGTTGCTATAGCAACACATCAGCTTCTTGCTACATAATGCAGGTACCCATGTTTAGAAAACTGATCAATCAACTGTATATAGGTATACAGCCACTTTGTCGAAAAACTTACCTATGACCTTTAATTTATAATGTGAATGATGCACATCTTTGTTCATTATGAATGCTTCCAATTCAAATTCTCCACTGTCTTCATATCGGAGGTCTGTGATGTTTAGTTCTGCAGAGACCCAGTCAAGAGTGACCCTGTTGTGAAACCGGTCGTACACCTGTTCCTCCCTGCCATTAAACTCTACCACTTTGTCGCGATTATGCTTCCACAGAATATGATCAGGTTGTCCAGTGACGTGTGGCTTCAGGTGGAACGTCTGCCCCGGGAGGCCATATGTTTGAGGCTGCCCAGAAACTAGACACAGAGAATGGAGAGGTGTGGAAAAATGGAGGATAACGTGTTAAAGAGTTTAGTATATTTTAAACATTGAAGGATATGGTAACAACACAAGACTTCTCTAATGTAAATTTAGTTGCTAATTCTTTCGGAACACCTTCACAATGTGATATAATCTAATATAAATAAATCTCCAATAAATCCTATTCGTACGAAGCTTATAATGTTCAGACTTTGCTGTCACTGAGAGTTTCAATGTAAGCGAGAGTGTTCAGCCTTGACCTTGAAATATATAGTTTAACCTAAAAATCTCAACTAATACTCCACTTACTGTCTTCTTCTGGAGCTTTCAACTGAATTTCACAGTGTTTAGCAGCAGATAGAGCTTGTTCAGTCGTGACGGAGACGGTTTCGCTGTCATCACGTGACCCAAGTATGGAACTTCGTTCACGTGACAACAGCTGGGCACACCTGAACAGACTGAATGGAAATGGGTGCTATGTCTAAGTCTGTTTCCCCTTTAAATAGCGTTTCCCACAGCACTGGCCTCCATGGTCTGGCTTAAGGCTTAACTTAAGGTTGGCGTCACAGAGATGACTGATTCAGAGCTCAAACGATTAGGCGATTAATCAATTAGTCAGCTTTTTTGATAATAGATGAATTTTCAGTAATTTTGTTTTTTTTCTCGTTCCATCTTCTAAATTGTTGGAATTTCTCACTTTTCTTTGTGTTTTGTGATAGTAAAATGAATATCCTTAGGTTTTAGAGTGTTGATGTCAAGCATCAACCACTCTGACTGCATCATGCTAGACTTTTTTGTTGAATTGTGATGGATAGTGCAGACAGTTTGTTGTTTTCTGATGTTTTACGGACTAAATTAGAGCTGCAACCATTACTTAATCCATGAATTAGTGGACAGACAGAAAATGAATCGGCAACTATTTTAATAATCAAACTGATGAAGACCATGTGATGCAGTTGAAAAGCAAATATAAAGACCTTAAGTCACGACTGTATTGTCAAACACTTCAAAACTATTCAGTCTAACATAAAACTACACAAACTACAGCCCCAAGAAGTACCACAAAGTGTCAACAAAAATGATACAGTGTAAGCTGACAAAAGGAAAGTAGGTAACTTAAAGGGTTGTTGTATTATGTTCAAGTGTAACTACAAGCTTAAAGTCGATGTAAATCATTTGCGTAAATGGTTATAAGTTTGGTGTATTTCTTGGTTTTCCCTTAGTATCAGAAATAATGCTGTGTTTAAGTAATAACTTCAGCTAGAAATTAAACAGTAGGCATATTTAAAAAAAAAAAAAAAAAAAAAAGTCTGTCAACAAAGGTGTTGAAAAACGATACGTCAATCTTTGCAATCTATAGCCTACAACAGGCGCATGTGTTTTTTTTTTTAACTTGCTGTGTGAAAACATGAACTGTTGAACCTTAGATAAATCAGTACCTTGACGTGTGGGGCCTGCGTGTAAATCTGCCAGCTCTCTGCACTGTACTTTTCATGTCCATACAAAAATAAATAAATAAATAAAATCAGCGCAACCATGTGCAACTTACCTAGGCAGGATGTTAAGATACCACAGGCCAGGAAATACCATTGAGCCATTTCAGGAAACTCATAGGTGCGCGGCCGTTGCTTTACCCCCGAACTTTCAATTCGTGTGCTCGGGGTAAACGGTGTAACTGTCGTCGTTTCCCCGAAGTACACGGTCGAAAAGGTGATGTGTTAGTTTCCCTCGAGTACGTTTGCTCAGGCTCAAAGCAAAAACCCTCAGCAGTGCCTGCGCAAGCAAACCGAGAGGTGTGTTTACTTGTGGCCCCCGAGCCAAAATATATTTGTCCGAAGAAATATCCAGGTGCAACACCTGCGTTTCCGGTCTTTTGAGTTCCCAGACCTTCACAATAAGTTGGAAACTTGGCCATTGTTTCCACACATCGACATCACGGTAGGTAACAGTGACCTTGGAAGCCTGTAAATTAACATGTCACGTCCACATTCTTCGGAATATAGAAGAATTATTTAAAACATATTTTCATGTGCACACAGCCAAATCTATCTGTTCATCTACTCCTGCACCAGTGGAGTGTTTTCCCTCTCTCCCCATCAGTCTGCACCGTTTTAGTTTGAAAATATCACGAAAGCTCGACTATTTTGTTTGACTGTGGACCTGGTTGTTGATACCGGTTGTTGGTGCAAGATGTTTTTTTTTCTTTTTCTGACCTCTGTGAGATGTATGCTGCAGTAGAAATGCGTCTGGAGTTCAAGCAATACCTGGGAATAGTAAAACCAGTATTTTCAGTGATTTGTTTGACTCAAAGGTTTGTAAGTTTCTTTGACCACGTTTGCAGTGTGCAGATGGGAAAATCCAGTGGTTGTTTTAGATTAAACTTCAGATATGTCTTCACATATTTAAGACGGAATATTGGTTTGAATAAAACAAAAGTCTGAATTATATTCAACTCTTGATGGCAGAGTTCGCTGGAAGACAGCCACACGCACCCACACACGTTTAGTACATGAGAATAGGTCAAACCAAGTGTTCACAAACATATTTTTATTTACTGATATGCATATATTTATTGCATTCAAATATTGTTCCATTATGTGAGCAACATCATCATGTTTGGTATTGAACTGCAAAAGCCAAGAAACCATGCATTAGTTGAACTGTCAAAAGGAATTCTACGTTAATCTGTTATTACTGCTCTACATTAATTTTAATCCATATCAAATCAAGTTTAAACAAT
Source organism: Xiphias gladius (assembly GCF_016859285.1). Classification (NCBI taxonomy): domain Eukaryota; kingdom Metazoa; phylum Chordata; class Actinopteri; order Istiophoriformes; family Xiphiidae; genus Xiphias; species Xiphias gladius. The sequence continues at coordinate 16,574,162 of NC_053415.1, forward strand.
TGCTGCTGTAATATAATATTATACTGCTCAAGTGTAAATGGTGAGAGATATTGATGTTGACACAGGTCTGATATTATGGTTTTGTTGGTGGTGAGTTAGAAGGAAGGCAATGCCTCCCCAGCTTTATAAGAAAACACTGACAGACTCCATGATTTAATATGACGTTTCAGTCTTTGTATGTGCTGTATTTTCATACTGATTTCCTTTCATTTCTTTTGAAACTTATTTATTTATCTATTAATTTGTATTATTGTATGATTGCTTGATTGTGATTAAGTTATTAATAATGTTGTTAGTTTTCTTTCTCTAAGGCAGAATGGAAACAACAAATGATAATATGTATTTTTTTTAAAAAGGAATGAAACATCATATAAAAATAAAGTTTTGTAAGGTAAAAATTTTTGTATTTTTTCTCCTTTGTAGACACTTTATATTCCACTTTTTATGCATCATTTCATTACCCTTCTCGGCAGCGATAAAGTCCTGTTCACAGAAGTCTGTGTCATTGACACTCTGGAGCAGGTGTTATGCGGTGTATGTGTGTGTAGGACTTCATGAGTGTCATGCTGCCGTGATGCGACACTCCCATAGGTAAAACACACTCCTCTGTCAGCAACCCTCGGGCGACATCCCAGCACATCACCGTGGAGATAACTTGGTTTTTGTTATCCCGGCCACCAGTGATGAAGAGTTTGTTGTTACAGGCAGCGATGGCGCAGCTCGCTCTCTCCCCCAGACGAGTCACAAGGGACCATGAGTCACATAGAGGGGAGTAGCAGTACATGGCATGCATAGCACCACCTGGAAGCAGATAGAATCGAAAGGTAACCATATTAAAGTTAATAAATAGATACATAAACAGATCCATAAAAGTAGGTATTCTGCAATATAAAAATACCCCATCACAAGTAAAAGTCCTGCACTGAAAATATAACTTGAGTAAAAGTTTTTAATTTTATTAGCAGAAGTACTTAAAATTAAAAAAAAAAGCAAAAGCGCTCATAATGCAGAAACATGCCCCCTGTGAATGTTTCACTATTGGTTTATTATTATAGAAGGATTAATGTGAAAGTAGGATTTTCCTGGTAAGTTGGTCAAGGTAGAGGCAATTTTTTAACTATTTAACTTGTATCTACAAGTATTCAAATTAATTTAGTGGAGTAAAAGAACAATATTTCCCTCTGAACTGCGATGGCATAGACGTATAGATTAGCACGAATTAAAACATTTCAACTAAAGCATAAATACCTCAAATTTGTATATTCCACCACAACTTACCAACTACATAGATGCAGTTCCTGAATGTAACAGCATTTGTGCATTTGGTTTCAATGGGAATGGGCGCCCGCAGCTCCCAGCAGTCTGTCCCAGGTTCCCAGCACTGAACCTTATCAGTTGCCAGCTTTCCATTCGGCCCGCCACCAATCACGTAGATCCATCTGTCAAAGCTTGCAGCAGCAAAGGAGCTCACACCTACTGTAAGAGGTGTTACCTGCAATAAGTAAAGCCGGAAGGGCTTCTGATCAAGAATATGTGACGAAGTATAGCCTAACAGACATAGAAGGGAATATGTGGAATATATTTTTTTAAAGCAGTAGGCTTTGTGGAGCATCAGATGTATAGTATTTAACACCTAATGTATGCAATAATAGTAAAAGGGAAAAAAAAGAATGAGAGAATGGACCCAATCCAGTGTCTGAGTAGGACATCACTCCCAGTTTTGAAAAAAGACTGAAGTTTTGGGTGAGGGGTAGATGGCCACAGTAGGTTGCAAGATATCTTTTAACCTGCATTAATTGATTTTTTTTGCCACTTGTGTGCGGCAGAACCAAGCTGTAAACAAAACACTTACACGACTTTATAAAGTTCATATTGCAAGTGTGTTAGCAAACAGTTGCCTATTTAGACATATAGTAGACATGGCCCAACATTAGGTTTCGTATGGAGTCGTGTTTCTGGCCGCTTGATAAATGCAAGTCCAACACTGACTCTCCTTTGGAATCTGTTTGGTTCTTCACCAACTCCCTAGGGAAGTATCTTGCACTTTAGCTGCTGCATGGTTCTGCCATTTGGTGCTGGGCAGGTACCATATCATGGGTTTATCTAAGCTTTTTTTGCTGAAAACAGTTGCCTGCTGCTGCTGCAGCGATAGTGAACAAAATAGGATGGCTGTGGGACAGGTAGATTACGGTCGGCCCTCTGTGACTGGAAACAATGCTGACAAGAGCCGTGAGAAGGAGTCACATCAGTATAGCTGCAGGGCTTAAAACTAAAACAAGTCACTGAAGGGCCCTAAAGCACTGTAGAGCCGAGGGGAATGGTAGCGTTGGTGATAATCTTTTACTCATCACTACTTCACATTCTTGTAGTCATTTTTTATATAGACTGCTTCAAGAAACATTTTTAGTGAAGCACCAAATTATGTCAAACTTTTGTATTTTTACCTGTGTCCAACGATTGTGAAAGGGATCGTAGGCCTCTACGCTAGCAAGTCTCTGAATTCCGTCAAATCCACCCAATGCGTAAACCTTCCCCCCCTGAACCGCCATCTTGTGTCTCCAGCGCCCATTTGTTAGGGGCTCAATTTGGATCCACTTGTCCAGGGTGCCGCTGTATTTCCAAACATCGTGTTGTGTCTCCTTACCTCCTGCAATAAGAGAAGCATCACAGAAACTGTCACCTACAAAACTGAAATTACAAAACTGACAGTTACAGTACACACTGTAGCTTTTATCCCAAAACATCAAGGTGTCACTGAATCTGTAGTAGTGACTGTATCTTTGCTCGACATTGGGGCACAGACTTATCACTCATATTAAAGATATGCAGAAAACCCAGTGAGAAAGCCTGAACTTTCACAGCATATGTGCTGTTAAACAGTTAAAGTAACCACAGCTAAGGAGTCGGTTCCTGAGTTGGGAAACACCTAATACCACAACAACTGTTACTGCAGAGAATGCCATGTCTTCCGCTGTTTTCTTCAGCTGTAAACTATGGATTGACTTAATAAAACAACATTACATTTAAATAAGACAGGCCTCGAAAACATTTACAACAACCTCTTTATAGGATGGAGATCCAAGAAAAATTAATACATGATGAGAGCACATGTAGAAAGTACAACTTCGCAGGTGCATAATCGGCAGACGGTGAACAGTTTCACTTTTATGTGCACTTTGAAGGGTCACACATTTTACAGGAACTAAACCTTTCTATGAAAACGTGAATACATGACTTTTCTCACCAGATATGTACAATTCATTGCGAAAGGTGATGCAAGCAAACTCCACCCATTTTCGGTTTTGGGATTCATCCTCCATCTCTGTGATTGGCAGCCGTGCAACCTCTAGCCTGCTGCGTCTAAGGGGGTCCAAACAGGTGACAGTGGGAATGAAGCGTTCATCTTTAGTGCAGCCTCCGATGATCAAGAATACCTCTGATAGAAAGTGCTGCACACGGGGTTTGGTCCGTTCAGAGACCACCTACAAAAATGTTTTACATGCATGTAAGCACATTAAACTATAAAACATTTAAATACAGTAGATAATTTTATCACAAAGTGAGTTGTCTACAAAAAAAGGGGATTGTTATTCTTAATAACTGGCTGTTAGTGCAGTAAATATGGAACATTTTAAAAGACAGCTTTTGCCCCTGGTGGGCAAAGTGATACATGTTTAGACCATTAATAAGTGTTAAGCCGTAGTGTTTTAGATATTTTAAAGGTAAAAATGTTTTTTTTTAAAAAGGCTTACTAGTATTATATCAAATAAATCATGTCAGGTTTTTGATTTCCCCTGTTTACAAACCTCCCTGCCAGAGAGGTGATAGGTGCGGGCCTCTTGCAACGAAGGAAAAGTCTCACTGCAGTGGCGTATCAGTTCATCTGACTCCACTTTTTCTACAAAGTATGCTGGCTCCAGCAATGGCAGTCGAACATGTGAGAGCAACCTGGCCAGTAAAGGATAGCGTTCATCCTGGTAGGCTCTCACCCAGCGCATGAGCGCCTCAAAAACACACTCCTCACACTTAACATCAAGGTCGTCCCTCTGCAGGACAGTCTCCAGCGACTCTGCTGGCAGCTCTAGGAAGTCCTGCTGCTGGACCACCTGGGAGAACTGAGAGGTGATGTAGTCCTGAGCCCTGGTCTTCAGGGCCGACAAAGCGTGACTTTCAGCCAGGTTCAGGATCCCAATACAGTTCTCTAGGTGAAGAGACTTGCTCAGAAAGCCAGCACATGCATCCACAACGCGCAGGAACTAAAAGAAACAAGGTGAGCAAGGTGAGCTTGGGAATCATTATTACTTTTAAGCTAAAAATTGATTAAGCACTCTGATATACACATAAAAGGTTTCTCAATATTGGGCTCAGGACCTCATGTGGTGAATAAGCAGATAAAACTCAAAACGTATGCAACATTAAAATTGACAAGACAACATGTAAATGGTCTTGGAAACCCAAAACGATGTCATGGGCCATAAAAAGATGAAAAGCCTTAACAATAAAGACCTTTACATGTGTATCCTTACAACTGTATCCTAAATATTAATCTGGTTATAATTCTAACCTCAATCCTAGACAAAATCCTAACCTTAAAACAGCCTGTTGAAGAAGTGAGGACTAGAAGAATAGAAGTAGGGGAACCTGCCTCACTTCTTGTGGGGCACAGCTGTGTAGTTAATTTAAGCCTGTATGGAAAACCAATCCAGAGTGTAAACAACTGGGCAACTTTCACTTCCCTCTTAGTGCGGCACATGTCTTACGCAGTAAGATGTTTGTTGCACTCTATAGTGGCTATACTGTCTAAAGTGAGAAGATCAGAACAATCGGAAGATTTTAAATGTGGTTCTACACTACAGCAGCACCATGATATTGCTAAAAGTTATCACCATAATAGAATCTGTGTTCCTCAATGTAAATAAATAAGTGCTTTCCTTTTTTTAAATTCTTTTTGCTGATAATTCAGCAACATAGTGGATTCTGTCATGCCTTTGATGCACCACATGTACCAACTGACTGATAATAATTCAATTACACTGAATTAAAATTAGATGAATATCATCAACACTTTATAAACTGCTGTTGGTGGCTCAACACATCTTGAATCTAATTCTCATCACACTTACATAGAAAGGCCATAAAACCCTTTTGGACTCGAATGGATCAAGCCAAAAAAAAAAAAAAAATATATATATATATATATATATTTTTTTTTTCAACTTGATGATTTATTTATTGAAGATATTAGGATTTTATTCAGTTTTTGTTTTAGGATTAGGTTTTTGAAGTTAGTGGCTTTATGTAAAATATACAGTAACATCATTTCAAAAATCATTTCCTTTGGTTTTTACAGTCCGAATTATTATTTCCAAATTATTTAAATTTTCTTTTCTCTTTACTGGCAGTCAAATGCTAACACTAAAAGTCTGTGACTGCTTCTGATTTACAAGGAACTGTGTATGTGCCAGATGAGGTTTGTTGTTATGTAACGTAACTGATTATCTTCTTTAAAATTTATTGTAAGTAACTGTCATTTTACCTGAAATTGACTGGCAGCCTCTAGTATTCTCTGGACATTTGAGTGTGTGAGGAGGGCTCGGCTGGTGTAGGTATACTCCAGGAGAGAGTGCATTGTCCCACTGTCCAGCCCCTTTATTTGCACGCACTCCTCATGACTCTCCTTCAGGCCACTGCAAAACATTGCCCTACACAGAAAAACGTTCAGTTAGTAAAACCAGAAATCCCATCATGATAAATAAAGACAATGTTAGATTAGGCTGTTTTTACCTGAAATACTGACTGGCAGCGGCAAGTATGGCTCTGTGGCAAGGGAAGTCATGGCCTTGAACACTCAGTATCACATCGGTCAGTTCTCTGTTCACACGCAGAGTCTCCATCCCTCTCTGCAGCTCAACAGGTAGACCTCCATCTTCCCAGCATAACTCACTTGCTCCTGTCGGGTTCTCTCTCTCCTCATCTGGGCTGGAGTCATCACCAAGAAGCGGCAAGGGACAGTCTGTGGTCCTCTCCAGTGAGTCACTCATCTTTTACACCAGAAGCTTTTCAGAAACTCACTCTCCTCTTTAGGTGCACCTGCATTGGTAAAAACACAAAGGAAAATAACCGACTTTGATTAACGCTTGCGACATTGGTGTCGCTCTGAGATGGGTATTTGTTTTTTTCCATTTCTCTTCATACTTCCTATTCCTGTTCTGTGAGGAACATACGTATGTAGCAATGCTTGTTTCTAGACACTTCCTCTTCTTGTGCTGAGTAAATTTCCCCGAAGTTACCTATTTTTCCTCTTTTTTCAATACCATAGATCTCAGGTTTCCTCCACCAGACTTCACCAAACAGCAATAACTACAAATAATGGTCAGAGTTGGTGAAGTGTTTTATCTAAAACACATTTTTACATACTATATAATCCTCTGTTCCTATGGATTGCTATCAACAGGATCTCACTTCTTCTTTTATTGTCTTAAACTACTCTAAGTGGGATAGAACTGACTGTGATCACATGAAGCTGTTTGTTACCAGAAGTTTGCTGGCAGGATGACTGTCGGTGGTAAAATGTGTAAGAGCAGCTTTTGCCCCTCCTTCATTATCACCACTGAGGTGCTTATGCTTCTACTTCCTATACTACTAGTATAAGGAGTAATTACCATAGCAACTATCCAACAATGCATATTACATTGCTTTATTTTACTTATATAACTATATGATAATACTATATTACTACTATATTGTTATTGTTGTATTTTTATATAATATCCTACATATATCATAGTATTCTCTTCTGTTTCTATTAAATACAGTATATTTCACAGTACTAATACTGTATAGCATGTGTATATAACATACTATACATGATACATTATCCTGTATGTTTTTTTTATTATGCATACTTACATCTTTAAACCTATACTGTAGCTCATCTCATCTCATCGCACCCTAATAGCTCCAGTGGAGATCCCACCTGTTACTGTACTAGGATGGTATGAATGTGTCTAATTGTCCAACGCCGCAGAAGTGTTCAATCTGCTTAACGAACAGACACATAAAGTCCCCCAGCATTTGCTCAATCAGAGCAGTAGTGTAGGCTACAGGCTGAAAAGTAAGTATGGAAGACACAGCTGCAGCAGAAATGTATGTTCTTGTCTTCTCCACCAAGCGGCACTATTGCCTCGTTGGTCTACAGCACAGTTTCAATCATTGTCCCAATGAGTCCACACTTAAAGTAGTTCCTGTTTCTGTGTTTGCAGAAATAGGTCAAAGTTGGACCCAAGCTGTTTCATAGAAACGCAATTGAACCGCAGACCCTTTATCTCCAAATACACTTCACTGTATGATTGAATTATGGAAGGCCTATGTTGTTAATCAATTCATTAAATAATCGAGAAACTGATTGGAAGTGTTTAGTGTGGTTCGTTCTAAGGGAAACGACTTCCAGTAATGGGGGGTTTGTTGATTTCAGAAGATGCCGATAGAGAGCATTTATGGTTGAGGTAAAACGAGCGCCTTATTTCTCAGTTTTTTATTAATGGCGTGAGTTTTGTCCAATTGATTTAGTGTCACATTTGATGTTGATGTCACACCATATAAGGTATGTCAGCCCTGCTTATGCTTTTTAAATCGCATCAGGTGTAGATCTCGGTCTGTTTTGTTTTTTGTCCCCCCCCCCGAAAAAAAAACTCCACCACGAGCTACCTACATATGCAAATTTTGACATATATAACCAACAGTGAAGAAAGATTTGCGATGACAGCATGTTGTAACTGTATGTGCAGTATGCAGGAAATATTTCAGACTTCCTCTTTGTGAATCAAAGGGAAACGTAAGACCCTTTAATATCTCCGTAAAGTCACAGACAGATTTTCACACGGGGAGGGTGACTGAGTCCATGGTCACAGCTGCTGCAGGGTGAACACTGTGTTACTTCAGAAGCAGGTTCAGGATGAGGTGGTCCCTTCACTCGATTTGGAGGGCCAATTTGCTCTTTTGTCTGGGTGTACTTCAGTACTGTGGTAAGTACTTCATTGAATTCCTGCAGCTGAATTGCTTTGAATGCAATATGGTAGAATGTATAAATTAAATTAATTTGAAAAATATATCTTCTTGATAAAAAAATAACAAAATTATTTTTTTTCTTTAAAAAAGCCTTTTTTAAGTAACGAGGTAATAAGTAGAGCCGAGAACCTTGGTGTTGTTGAGTGGCACATATTTGTGCATCTGTCAATACTCCAGGTCCATCATGAATAAATAAAAAGAAATAATAGTAACCACTAATACATGTGTATATTGAGCTACACTGTAAATGTATATTGTACATCAATTCCTGATGTGCTTTTGGCAACTTATTTTTATAATTTTGTATAGTTGCATTTAGTAAATTGTTCTGTGATTAAATTCAGTGATTCATGATTGATGATTAACCTATTTTATTCGAATAATCTTTATTGATAAAAATTTTATTGATGTAGGCAAAGGAATTACTGGCTAATTATCCTTAAAATCAGTGCCCTGGAACAGACCTTTTCCACTATTTGCAGGCACTTGTTCTCATGGATTAGTCTAATGAATACATACTTCATACTACATGCTGTAAAAGGTTTATATTTTTTGCACAACTCAGAGGCTATATAGTCTTGTTTCACATATCCATGCAATACTGAGACAAACGTTAGACCCTGGAGTGTCGCACCCTTATAAAACATGACTGACACTTAGAGTTGCAGTATTCAGCTGACTTCAACATCTGTGTTTTGTCTGTGTTTCACTCAGGCGAAGCCAAAGTGCACACTGAAATACAGGCTGGGCCTCTGTATCGTGTGTTGGGCGCTCCCCTCTCCATCTCCTGCAATGTGAGCGGCTTTGCCAGTGAAACCACTCAAAAAGAATTTGAATTCCGTATTAAGAAGCCTGCAAATCCAACATTCGAGATCAACATTATCAGCACTCATGACCAAAGCTTTGCGTATGCAGTGTACGCACGGCGTGTGATGAGCAAGGAAATTACTCTGAAACATGTGTCTCCAAACTCAGTCCTCTTTGAGATACAAAGCCTACAGAAAGCCGATGAAGGGGAATATGACTGCAATGTAATCAACTCAGAACATGTTTATCATGGAATCTACAGTGTTAAGACAACAGTTAAAGGTAATCAGTCATCATTATTCTTTTCAGTTGTAAGACCTACTTTTCATGGTCACTGCATGGCTGTATTGTAAGATTGTCAAAAAAATGTATGACCGTCATGTCTTCTTCCCTATGTTTCTGATATGGTGCCATAGTGATTGACAACTCCCTAAGTGTTTCGTCAGCTGTCTCCACGTCAATGAGCTATAATGAGGGTGATGCCCTCACTTTTACATGCTTAGCCTCCAGCAACACAATCCAGCACACCCATCTGTCTTTTGCCTGGTATCTCCATAAAGACGGTCAGGCTGAGGCTCAGCCTATAATTTCTCTGGACAGAGATTTCACATTGAGCCCAGGCCCAGGGTTTAAAGAGCGTTACCAAGCTGGACTCATAAAGTTAGATAAAATCGGAGAAGCCATGTACAGGCTACAGATGGCTCAGCTGGAGCTCTCAGACCAAGGTAGGATCTACTGCCAGGCTCAGGAGTGGATCCAAGATCCTGACTGCTCCTGGTACTCTATTGCACAGAAGGATGCAGAGGAAACTACGCTAAATGTCAAAGCCAGAGGTTAGAAGCAGCTATCATTTAATGGATATTACCTATTAATAGCACATCTTGACACATTCATCTTTGCTTTTCCTTTTCGCAGTCTTTGTGGCTTCTTGATAGGATGTGTGTTTCTGTGTGCCATGTTTGTATCACTCTGCATATTTTTTGCCTTGATTAGAGGTGGCGCCAGAAATGTCGTCTTTGGTGGTGAGAATCTCGACACAGCAGACAGCGCTGCGGGAAGGGCAGGAGCTGTCGCTATCCTGCAATGTAGATACACAGAATCTGAAGGAAAGGTTCTTCTCTGTAGCCTGGCTCCGGGGAGGTGTTGAGCTGGCCCGCATCGGCCCTACAGGCGTTCTGTCTGTGGGGCCCGAGTACAGTGGCCGAGAGAAAGAAGGAGAGCTCAGAGCCGCCCGAATCGGGGACAGAGATTACCGTCTCATATTGCAACCTGTCAGAACTGAGGACCAGGGAGGATATATCTGTAGGGCATGGCCTCAGGACAGAGGCCAGGATGGTGCTTTTAGACAGGGAGCAGCCCAGGATTCTAGCCTCCAGCTGGTCAGCATCTCAGCCACAGGTCAGTCAGCAGATTAACCCATACTGACTGAGACACAAACATATACAAGCATTTATTCAGGGTTTAATTTCCTTTTCCTGTATGATTTACCCTGGTTTTAAAGGTTATTATTAATAGTAATAAAATTATGGTTTCTATTATTATCTTTTCAAACACAGTCATGCTTTTCTCATCACAGAAAGTGGGCTCTCAGTTGAAATGCAACGCTCTGTGAGTGTTAAAGAAGGTGACAGGCTGAAGCTCACCTGTAAGGTGGATGAGGTTAAAGGTCGGCTCTCCGTCACCTGGCAACACAAATTGACATCCACATCAACGGCCCTGTTTACCAATGTCATCAGTCTAAGTCAGGAAGGTGTTATGGCGATAGCGGGGGAGTTCATGAGTCGCAAAGTAAGGGCAACGCGTCCAGCAACTGACACCTTCACCCTAGAGCTTGAGGAGGTCACACCCTCTGATTCAGGGGTCTACCAGTGTGCTGTGTCTGAATGGAAAACCAATAGTAAGACCAACAGCCAGTCGCAAACTGCCACTGTGACAGTGGAGCCTACAGGTAAGATATGTCTGTGTAGTACAAATTATTCAAGACAAATGAATGATGAAACCGGCATATTGACACACCAGGTTCCCCTTATCAAACGGTTTGATTATTCATTGAAAAAGGTCATGTCATTCTCAAGTTACCTGAAGACTCCCTATGGGAAAAAAAACATATTTGCCATATTTTGCCGTCAGCCTGCCAGTTTGTCTGTCTGTCACTACATCCATCCATAGGGTGTAGTGAATATTACTAGGTTCACTTCCAGGGCTTTACACTCGAAGTTTTGTTAATATGTGTTTGTTGAAATGACACAAAAGTATAGACTTTGGAGTACCTCACTGCATAAATTTCCATTTAATGAGGAAAAAGTGATTTTCTCAAAAGTGTTAAGATTGCTTAATGCTTTAAGTTAAAAGTTTTATGTGCAGATAAGTATTTTGACACAGATTTATTTCATATTTTATGGGTGAAAGCTCATTTTTAATATATCTTGATGACTGTGGGTATGTTAACCTTTTTTGTTTTAAAGACGGAAATTATTTTGAGAAATGATGTGCAAGGTAATATGTGTGAGCATAAATGAGAGAAGAGTCAGACACTAATTTGGTCATTTACTCACATCTGTTTTCTACTTGGAACACTCATGAATGCATGATGATTGTATGATCACAAACTTCTCCTTTCTTACTTGACACAGAGTCATTTTTGAAAGTGAATCTGATAAGTCGCAACAACCGGGTTAATGTTGGAGAAAATGTGGAGTTGTTATGCCGGGTCAGAGGGCCACGTGTGCCAATAACACTGACCTGGAGCCTGCAGCGCGATGCCTCAACTGTAGATAACATCCTGACACTGTACCCTAACGGTGATATCAGCTGGTCTGGAGACCAGCACCGCTACCAGTTGAAAGTAGAGAACAGACTGAATGAAGTCATTCACTATCTTCTTGTCAACGGTGCAAGCCACAGCGAGGCAGGAAGCTACCAGTGTAGGGCGTCTGTCTTCCTGGAGAATGTACACAAGAAGCTGCCCCCATCCAACCACCTGGCTGTGATGGTGCAGAAACCAGGTACTGCTGAGATTTAGCTACATGCCATCTTGGAGCAATTTTGGATGAAAGCTGCACCGTGCATTCTATTTCTCTTTGTTTCTCACCATATATGACTTAACTTTTATCTCTCTTTCCTAGCGAGCAAACTCATTCTGACATCCCCCACCACCTTGACGAGGGATGTCAACACTGACATAGAAATAAAGTGCTCAGTTATCTCAGAACCCTTTGCATCGTCTCAGTATGCCGTCACTTGGCTGCACCAGCAATGGGCAGAAAATAAGACCATTGTAAGCTCAGACCGGGACGCCCTAGTAACATTTGGGACCCAGGTAGAGCTGAGCAACAGACAACGAATCAGCATGAGGCGCACTAAGGGCCCTAGTTTTGAGTTGACTATTCGGCAAGCTCAGATCTCAGACAATGGCTTATATATATGTGAGGTGGTGGAGTGGCTAAAAGATCCACACGGTGATTGGTATCAGTTCTCGCCAGTGTCCAGAGCCACAACACTAACAGTTATTGAGCCTGGTAAGTTTATTTATCTTTCATTAGCTAATGGAAAAATTATCCAGATTTTATTAACCATGTAACCTATCTAATGAGCAACATTTAACCTGTACCATTTAAAAAAATAATAATTAAAAAAAACATGAGTTCTCGATTTCCTCAGGTTTCTTCTCTCTGCCCACTCTGATTCTCTAGCGAACGATCTTCGATTAGATATGAAAGAGCAGCAGCAGTTGATTGCCAGGGAGGGAGACGAGGTAGAGCTCAAGTGTAACATCATCTCAGGTGCATCCAGTCCTTCTTTCTTCTACAAAGTCTCTTGGTTCTACACTGGACACAGTTCTTCCGTCATGAATGTCCCTTTAGTAGAGCTTGATCACACGGGCCTGCTGAGGTACCCAAAGAACCAGGCGCTCAGAGGCCTGCAGGGGCGGCTTCGTCTCTCCAGACCCACTAAGATGAGCTTCTACCTCGGAATTCAGAGGGCCCATGAGGGGGATAGTGGAACCTACCAGTGCCAGGTGGAGCAATATCAGCTGGATGGTGAAGGTCACTGGCAGCAAAAGGCCTCGGACAGTGGCAGTCCGATTGGTCTGACTATAAATGTTGTGGGTATGTTCACATCATTAAGAGCGCTCTATAGGTAGCTTTTTAATACGGTTGTGTGTGTGTATGGGTGTTTAAAGGAATAGTTAGTTGGAAATACATTCATTTGCTTTCTTGCCAAGTGCTATATGAGAAGACTGATACCACTTTAATGCCAGTACGGTAAATGTAAACCTGGTTAGCTTAGCACAACCGCAAGGCTAACCGGATGCTCACCGCAGCTTCATATTAACTGTACAGTGATAGTAGAGGTTTCAATCTTCTCATCAAACCCTCGGTAAGAAAGCGAATAAGTGTATTTCCCAAAATGTTACGCTATTATTTTAAAACTTGCAACTGGCATTATATTCATATTGCCAATAAAATGGAGTATATGGTTGTCTGCGTTCATTGTGCTGGCTTGTGCTGCACAACAACCTATGTTCTCAACAAAATAACCATTCTCTAATGGTGGTGGCTCATATTTGGCTCTAGTGATGGTGTTGATATTTTTATGCCCTATGCTGTCTGTTCTTTGTTATGTACATCTCGACTTGTTCTGCTTTACTGCCTCTTCTAGTATTTCTGATACAGATTTGTTTTTTGTGTCTGTCCTTCGTAAAACCTCTTTATCTCCATTTTTTTTTCCTTTCCCTGACTTCTCCCTTGTCTGTCTGTTTACCTTGGAATTTAACTTAAAGTGTCATTGAAACCAATTATCTCGTTTAATTAAAATTGAATAAAATACGTCTTTTTACCTGTGTGCCTTTTCATAGAAAAAAACCTGTCCCTTGTAATGGATGAGGTGGAGCTGAATGTGAGCAGATACCAGGACTTCACTATCCCCTGTTCCATCACCAGACAATCCAGCAGTGAATCTGAGTTCCAGGTTACATGGTTTTGGAAAAAGGAAATAGAAGCTAAACAACGCCCCATATTCACATCTTACCGAAACGCTACCCTACAAGACAGGTACTGGGGTCATCAGCTAATATTTGGCCACCCCCGACCCAGCCAGTTCAGCCTGACAGTCTCGAAGCCAGGCCCTGAGAACAGTGGCCTGTATTTCTGTGAGGTGGAAGAGTGGCTCCCATCGCTTTCTCATGGGTGGAGGAAGGTTGCAGAGGAAAAGTCAGGATATTTGAATGTTAATGTCTATACAGAAGGTAAGCACAGTTTAATGCAATGAGCACTTTTCTCTCAGCAAATATCAGCCCATTTAAAATGATGTGAAATCATGTGGGTTTGTGGACACAAGTAATGCATTTCTTTGCTTTTGTTGCAGGAGAAGCTGTATCTGAGCTGCAATGCAAGTCAGGTACCTGGATAGGGATTCTTATAGCTTTTGGCATCTGTTCACTGTTGGTGATATTCATACTAGTGCTGAAGATATGCCGGAGCAAGGGCTCAGGAGGAGAGAAGTCAGGACAATCTCTGTCGGCAGAGGTACACCCTCTGAACACCAAAACCAGTGCAGAGGACTGAACCTCATAGGTCAGAGGAGAGGAGCTGAAGAGAAAAAATGCACTCATAATTTTTATGTGCCATGCAGTATATGCAATAATGTTTTAAATTTTAAAAAGTTGCACTGCACATATTTTTTTATTCATTTGTTATTCAGAGTTAAATAATTCTTGTTTAAATAAATCTGTTGATAATGTTCCATAAAAAAATAGCTTTAATGTTTTACTCTCTGTGCAGCTGGGAATACTTCTGCCCTTATAAATTAATTAATTTCATTTAACCATTAAAATTAAACAGGCATTTTTCATTTTACAGCTAAAACGTATTTGCAGAATCACAAGCCTCTTACATCTTACTTGCAATGGACAGTTTAGCCAGGCAGCAGATCAACTTTGTGGCTTCACATACACAAAGCAACATACACTGACTGACAGATTCCTTTTTATGTAGCAACATAACAGGCTGCTTGACACTATGTCTTCGATGAGAAAGAGTCAAAGCTTAGCGTGTCTGCGGGGGCAGTTAGGCACGCAATGTGGCGAGATTTTAAATATTTCTCTGTAAGTCAGACAGTGGTGAATCAACCAGGAAGTGCTCTGTGGTTCTGCAAGAGCACGGGATGACTGCGGGCTGCAAATCTGCTGATGTGTGAGTGCGACCAGTATTGGTGGGGACAGAGACACATTTTTTAAAGTGGTGCACTGCACCTTCATGCACTGGCAGTAGCGATCTCCTAATAGAGACGTAGTTTTTGCTGTCATTATGTACTTGTCTTGCTAAAGGTTGCACATTTTTTAGATGTTTTTTTAGTTGAGCACATTTCATTTCCATGTGACTCTGGATGCACAGTTTTACTTATAAGACATGGAGGCTGTGTGTGTGTATTAGTTTGCTTCACTGAATGTGTGTTTGTACATGTGTAATCCATTTTGTATTGTTTTGGCTTTACTCCAGCACAATGGATTTTAAATGAAACATTACATCTGAGATTAAATGTCTGATTTTCAAGGTGTTCACATCCATAATGTTTGCACAATTCAGGAATCGTAGCATTTTTCATACATAGTCCCCTTTGTTTTCGGACAATGCATCAGGTCAGTCGTCATAAATACACAGCCAGCGCATTTAGGACCAGAGGAATGTTCTTGACTTGCCAAGGCAATAACCTCAATCCAGTTTAACATGTTTCTCTCTTTTCGAGAGAGAAATGCTTGGCCAGACTGGCCAGACTGGAGTTAAAACCCACCAAGCTGAGATGACTGCAGTGCAGTCCTGACAGACCATCACCCGAGAAGAAACCAAATGTCTACTGGTGTCATTGGAGTTGTAGAAAATCTACTGTGCAAAAACAACAAAAAGGTTTTATAGTCCAAACACTCACAAGCTAAACTGTGCTTGAGTACTGTATGTTTGCGTGTGAATGTGAGATTTTGAATCTCTGCCACATTGCAGCTGCTGCATGCAAATGATGTTCCTATTCAACAAAATTGGATGCTGGAGAGTAATCAAATTCAAACTAAAGAAGAAAGTAGTCTCTCTCTCTCTCTCCCGATCTCTCCCCCAGTCTCCATTTCTCCCTGCATCAGCTCTATCAATGTTTAAAACCCCATCTGTGTAAGAGGCAAGAATAGAACAGGCCTGGACACCAAAATACTACCATACAGAGAAAGACTCTTGTCCAGTGAGTGTATACCAGTTATGTACAATTTAAGGTAAAACTAACAGTGGTTTTCTGAAGGATGTGAGAAACTAAAAGTAAACTGAGGAACTGTCAGGCAGGCTGTAGCTCCCCCGGCCCCAGAGAGATGATGTAGCACTATCTTTGGTCTTGAATTATACCAGCCATTCACAGGCTGGTGGACTAGCTCCCTCTTCCAGCCTCCCTCTTAACTTTACTGTAATTCCACTCCCTTGTGTTTCCATGGCAATGCCTGTCAGAGCAAACAAAGAAACACTGAATTTGGGAGGCAAATCGATGCTTGTGTCTATGCAGCATGTAGTGGAGACAAACTAGCGTGTACAACAGCAGCCATGCTAGAACTCCCTTGTCATGCTCTTTGCCTTAATAAAGTCCGAGCATTAACATATTGAACAGTCAAATCATCAGTGATGCTGTTGCATGCAGTGCATAGTGAAAAGTGGGATTTATAAGACCACATCTATAATCCTTTAATTTCAAAAACTCACATGTGTTAGAGGAAGACATTTAGGTTCCCAGTTTGCCAGCATGTAGCTGGATGCTTTAAGCTGGTTATCTCTAATGCTATGATTTCATTCCAGATCTGATTTGGCATCAGCTTGAGGCTCTGTCCTTCATGTGCCATGAATGGACTCTATTTATGAAAACTGTGTAACCAGTTGTACTACAACATCTTGAAGCACAGCTCCTTGAACTACATGAACATTGTTGTAAGTGCACACACATACAAACACTGCTATGAAGGTTATACCACACTGATTATAAATCAGTAATATCACAGCAGTATACATATCTGTGGTTTAAGCATCAGCTACCTGTTTATGGGCAATTAAAGTGAAAGAATGTTTACTTATCTGAAAGCAAAAGCATCTTATCTTTGCATACCTGCAGACTTGCCATTCACTGGTGTATTATCAGTTTGGGGCATTACATTCAGGTATCCCAGTGCCAGGACCCTGACTGTCGGGTTTTCTGACAAACCTAAATGGCACCTTGCCATCTTAATGTTATTAGTTTCACTTCTGCCTCGGTGATCACCTCACTTTTAACTTTTAATTTTCACTTACCAACTGAAATATCTCAACACTTACCAGTTACAATGGTACAACATTATGTACAGACATTCATGGTTTCCAGGAGTTGAATCAACCAACTTATGTGATCCCCTGACTTTTCCTCTAGTCCCTACTAGAGGAAAAGTCTCAACCATTGGATGGTTTGCCATGAACTTTGATAGAGACATTCATGTCCCCCTTAGAATGAACTGCAATATCTTTGGTGATCCCTTGACTTTATATTTAGCATCATCATCAGGTCAAAATTTTATGTTTAATAACCAAATACCTGAAAGAAAACAAATTCCCATCAGTGATGAACAGTAAATGTCAGCATGCTAACACACTAAACTAAGATGGTAAACTTTATATCTGCTAAAACATCAGTATGTTAGAAGCTGAGTTTTTGTTATATGAGAAGACAAAATGTGTTCTGTGAGAAAGGTCTACTGTGGTTTACTATGTACCATGTCTTTCTTACTGTTATCTGAAGCAATGACTCCTTATGTCTCTGCATGTGGTGTTTTTGTGCATTAAACAGTGCCCTGTCAAAGCCCCTTCAAACACACAAACACACACACACACACGCACGCACACAAACACACACACACACACACACACACACACACACACACACACACACACACACACACACACACACACACACACACACACACACACACACACACACACACACACACACACACACACACACACACACACACACACACACACATAAAACACAGCACAAGTGATCAAAGTTAGCCCTAAAAAACCCTCCTGAACAAGAGGATAATGTGTCCTGGCAGAGGTAGGGGTGACATGAGGAGTGAGAGACACTCTAACTACCATGTGCACGAATTATGTAATACCTCTCCTGAAATCTGAAAGTCCTCTCTGAAACCCTTTTTGCCTCCTCTCACCTCAGCTCACTGAATCTCTTTGCTTATACCCTCAATTCGCATGTAGTCCCTCCTGGCCCTATCTTGCCTTTGATATTCCCTTTTTTCTCAGAGGGAGAGGACACAGGCCTGACACAACTGCCCTGCGCTCTTCAGCCCTACCGAAAGCCACAAACTTTTACCCCCCCCCCCCCCCCTTCTCCGCCTCTCCACATCAGTCTTATCATCTGTCAGCACTAGAGGGAGCTATTGTTACCCAGAAGGACAGCGAAATGCAAAAGTCACCAGGTTTAATAACAGACAGCGGAGTCAGACGGCTTCAGAGCTTGTCATCGCAGCACCCAATCTGAGAATCTCTGTCTCTGCTTTGGCTTGTTGAAAAAAAATCTTTTGGTCCTCACAGCTTGGTGAGCAAGTTCTATGTCTGGTCTGTACGTGTCAGGCAGTAGATGGAAAAAATGCCTACAAAGTTGGAAGGAGCGATACAGGTGGCGAGACTACAAGTCAGCTTGAGGTCTCAGAGGATGTGAGCGTGTGATGGTGACACCTCAGACTGCACATTGTCACCTAGAATAGCAGCAGATGAGAAAAAGTTGAAGTACACTGAGTGTGAGTTTCAGCCACGGTCTCTTCACGCAAGCACAGACAGGGAATTACCTCATTTATCCAACCCCCACATTAATACACAAATGTATTGACAAACACAAACCGTATACAACTCTCTAAACTGTTAGGAGCTGTCTGCCTTTTCTTGTTGAGGCCTTATTGTCATCCCCAGGGATGGCGTCGGCTGGTAGAAGGAGCTGGAGAGTCCAAAATAAAAACAGCTTAAATGGTGCAATATGAAGTAATAGCCTGTTCTGCTCGCTGTCAAGGGAGCTCTCAGCAAACTCAGAACTCCCATTTTTTCTTTCACAGCTGTACTCTTACACACTGGAACTGCACAGATGAACATGCCAAAGCTGCTTTATCAATACGTACAATATGCCTTTGTCTTTGATGTTTGTTTGCCTTTCGGTCTACATGTGTATGTGTGTATGCTGTTACTGCTACCTTTAATCATATTTGCAGTATGCTGTGTCTCCCCCGACAGAAAAAAAAAAAATGCAGAGCATGGTGACAAGTTTAGATTTCATTATAACAGCACCATCGAGAATGTACTGATTTATGTGTCGAACTGGAATCAATCTAGCATTTTGGTTGACTTCTTTATTTTTTTTTGTATTGCACATGAATAAAATAAGGCATCTTAACTGACTCTACATTGAACATATTTCTCCTTCTTCATTCCCTCTCTCTTATTCTCCACAGAGGACTCTATTTAACAAGATAGCAAAGACATTTCCATCCCACTGACAAATAAGAAATAGAGTTTTTATTTTGGGATTAAATGCAACATACTTCCCAGAGCAGATAAAATGATAACAAACACGCTGTTGTTGCTTCCTTATAGGGTTGCAGGGACTTTTGCTTTGAGAATGCTGCTTTCCTGTAGTGCAGACGTTGCAGCTGCCCCTGGTCATTATCACATCTGACATCAGTCACACTAGAATCATTCAGAAATTCTGTTTAATAAATTATTGGGCATTTATATCAAAGAAATATCAGTGTCAGCAACATTTACCTAATGTGAATAACTGATGACATATGCAACTAATATAGTGGGAGTTACCATGCGTCTATGGGGCTTGCTGATGGTGCGCTGCCAAGGGCAATCTGAATCAAGCATCACCAAGGAAACAGAAGTAGCAGGAAGTCTGAGATATCAGCTAGAGCAGGACTTTTTAATTTAGCACAACTGTGATTTCTGGCTGAAATTGTTCTTGTGGACTTTCCTGTTTGAGAAAATGGGAAAACAACGGTTAAGCTGGTTCAACACTCTCTGTGTACAGTTGGACGTTATCTGATTTGGATAGTGACAGAGCTGCTGCAGAGAAGAGGCCTCTTAGCTGAGGGATGAAAGCAGAGGGAAATGTCAGCTGCTTCCGCAATATTCATTCATCGGTATGTCAGAGCAGGGCAACAAATATACAGTAGCTCTTCAGCTATCATGGTACTCTATCAACAGAGACCATGCAAGCTGCTAATCAGCCAATAAATCAGCCACTGGCACTTGAGGCTTTCCTCACAGCCAGCGCACATCAGGGTTTCGCCTCCAATATGTTTTCCCGAAGCGAGGGGAGAAATGTTATGGTGAGTTTAACTTTAACCATACTGCACCTTGTTGGTACACACTGTGTGAGATGGAATAAGACCAAGAAACAGATTGCTGAGAGTTTTTGCACTTGTCTAAAAGCTAATAGGAAGACTGCGTAGTGTCTATCTTTACATCTTCCTCCACACTTTATTTGCAACATGTATGCACGGTTTTGCTTCCAATTATCATCTATGCCACTTATTATTTTTCTATGTTACATTATATATCTCTAACTTATCTCAGTCTTATTCTCAGTTTTTTTTTAATCTTTCTTTTGCCCTTTGAGGCAACTAGAACACTTTTGTCTTTAGCCATGTATTTTTAGTTTCTACTCTTATACCACTGTGAAACTCTGTGGTGCGCAATGAATGTAGATGTATGTTCTTTTTCCAATACTGGAGCCTTCAGATTGTCATGATAACACCCCTAGCACCATGACAGCAACCTGAACTGTAAATGAATGAAAATTTTCAGTTGCCTTTGTTGCTTTAAGCCACTCTATTGCAGCCATTGCGGATTACTTTATTTGCCTGCGTACTGAAATCACACAGGAAAGACTAAGATGAAGCATAGCTGAAGGCAGACATATCCGTCAAACAAACAGAGCCGATCTGATAGAATTTGCTGTTTTCTTTACTTTGGTTCTGCACATTTGACTAGCTGTGCAATGCTACCCGCCCTTGACCATCCTTACTGGAGTGAGATAATTGTGTGTTCAGAGGCACAAATGCTTTTGTTCTCTGCAATGGCATGTGTATGTCTGCGCTGTCTGAGTAATTTATTCACGCCATAATGCCAGTTTTGACGGCTGCCCCGCCTGTGACTAAGATAGTTGCCGTATGCTAGTGAGCTGACGTCTTCATTAGCAGTAGTTTTTTAGATGTCCCCCCCCCACACACACACACACACACACTTCAGTCACCAGCCCCGACGCTCTGCTGCACACATCAGCTCCCATCAGCCTTCATCCGTGTGTGAGGAGCTCCCCCAACTGCTGTTCCACTAATTCATGTTGCTAATTAGCTGACAAACAATGTACAGTTAGACCAAGGACCTGGCACATTTACAACACTCATGTTTATATACCACATCTACAACCACACACACACACACACACACACACACACACACACACACACACACACACACACACACACACACAAAAATGCACCTCCCCTTGATACATTTGCACAGTTACATTCATATGGCCATATTAGGTTAGTACATTACTTTACATTTCTTAATTGACACTTCTAACTAGAAATACTCTATTAATGCTATAATAATTTACGGTCTTTCCTGATATTTTCTAAATAAAAAATACAATGCACCATACATATTGTATTGAGATTGAATATGTACATAATCATTTCAGCTAAAATAGTACATCTGATCACCATCCCCCTTTCAAATCATACACAATAATGTCGCTTCCATAGTAACCAACTAACAGTAAAAAGCACTAACAGTAAAAGTATATCTAAATTATGATCCTTATTAGTGCATTTTCTGTGAGACTTGTATCTGTTCCGTTCTGTTGGTCCAACCAGGTGCGTATCTGGAGAAACATGAAGATAAAAGACATGAGGTCTCTCTCTCTTTCTGCAGCTTCTCTCTTTCTCTTTTTCTGAACAGCTGGATGATGTGACACTGAGGCACGCAGACCTGTCACGCATCATCAGGGTCTTACAGTGTGACACTGTAGGCCTCTAGGGCAGAGAGATGGTCTGGTCCACGTCCACATGTAGGTATGACATTTTTTTCTAGTCTAGAGCACAGTCAGACTCAAAGTCATAATGGAGGTAATGAGAGGCCCCATGACACTTTTATGCCACATTTTATATTTTATTCATTATCAGCTAGTCTCTGCCTAATTACATACAGTACAGATGTAGCCATTGCAGAAGCTGCTCTTTTTTATTTCATTTATAGTTTACAACCTTGAATTAGAAAATGACCCTGCAGGATCAAGCAAAATTTGCACAATATGGTTGGTGCTGTTTACAGCATTTGCGCTACTGATGCAGTGCTGAATTGGTGACTGCAATACTTACTGTAAAGACTATTACAAATCAGTCTTTTTCCTCTCTTTATCTTGCTTTCGACTCAAAGGAAAATTTCACAGCGATTCAAATAGAGCAGAAAATTAATGGTGCAAGGACAGTTTGAACCACTAGGCACCTTTAACAACACTGCAATCAGAGATGTAAAAGCATGCAATCTTCTTTTTCTTTTTTTTTTGGCATCTGATTGAAAATATTACTGTTTGGGGTGTGGTCAAGAGTGCAGCATGCTTAACAGTTTCACCTATGGAGAGAATATCAGCAGCAGTTTTATACTCTGAGTAATTCAGTGTTGATTTACCTTTGAAGTTTTATTCTTTAAAATTCTTCTAAATCTTTTAAATTCTCTTTTTTTCAGACTAATGGGAGTTGAATAGGTTGATCCTATACAAGCCACTCATGTATTTACGGGTTACAACTCGCTGGAGAAGCTGCTGTTTTTTTTAGTAACGCTTTTATTACACAAATATATTCTTAGCATTTAATAATCTCGTTACAACAGAGATAGCCAAATTTGCTGCCGACACATCTAACATGAAAGGCTACCCCCTGGCGAACCTCAAGCAGGAGACAAGTGTGTACCCCGATAGCGTGTTTGTCATGCTTAGCCCTGCTCTTCTGTGCGAAAGTATACTAGCAAAGAAGCGATGAATTTAGATGCTGATTTACGGTCAATTATCAGAAAATGCTGCCCTTTCAATGAACCATATATATATATATATATATATATAGCACTGTATGTGAGCTGAATAAGGACTGCTATACAATGATAAAACTTTATCAATACCTCAACATGAGGTCCTTCAAACTGTAATGGTAGCGGTCTTAAAACAAGCTGCTCAGGGCTGAGGTACAGATTTTACTGTAAGAGAACTTACAAGTCTTTCATCCTCAGCATCTCTCTGCCACAGCAGGCCAATTAGGTGTCATGATGCAGTGTGGAGTAACTGGTATTTCTTTTGGTAAGCAGTTTCTTTATCCCAGAGCTGATCCTCACACTGTGCTGGAGACTGTCTGATATCAGAGCTGCAGAGAACACGACTGAACCTGCACATATCACTCAGATAAACACCTCCGAGGATGAACAAACTCCAATACTTGACAGACAAAATTCAGTCGTACATTTTTTTGGGAGGGATTTGGTTTGTTTGTTTTCTGCTCCGCATCCAGCTATGGTGTATAAATATTGCCCCTCTACCTCTCTGTATATGATAAGCATTAAGCGACAATCCCTCACTCAAAAGCATAATAGCTGTTGCATACCCTGAGCATATGCAAAGAGATGACCCTAATAGAGCTAAAGGGAAGTTCATAAATTAACATTTTTTAAAAAATGCCCTGTGTCATCAAAATTGGTGGCTCAGTTTACACAAATGGCAAAGTTTGGATGCCACTTTGATGTGGTAATAAGCTGTGTCGATTTCTGTGTGTCAAGCATTTTTAACGGTGAGGGGCATTCCTAACAGCTACTATTTGAAAATCAATTAAATACTTTTTGCTAACAGCCCTGCCTGGTTCAGAGGGAGGAAAACTAATTTTCTCACCCTCTCTGCAACAAACATAGACTCACAGTCTTTTGAAGAATGTGGACCAAGACGAGCACAGATATGAAGTCCTGAGGGATTGAGAGTAAGTCCTGGATTCAGATAGCTTGGCTGCAATGTTATCTTTGCTGTGTGTGTGCTGCTCACAGTATGCTTGCAGCAAAGCATGTATCTGTAAGACATGGGCCAGCTGGGCCTTTATCTTTTTTTTTTTTTTTTTTTTTTTCCAGATATATGTATTTAACTTAGTGTATTTGCAATGTTGGGAATTGATTGATTGCATGTACAGCTTGTTGTTGTTAGAGGGATAAATGCCAATCTACAGTATTTTCATCTGACAAAAACTAAAAGGGAAACATGATTTTATAATTATTAAGTCTTAATCCACTTTTGATTATTTTGAATGCTCATCAGCTACGCAATCCAAGTCAAATCTGTCGACACCAATCTGATTTATTAATTCCCTGAATTTACTGTAACATTTACAAGTCCTTGAACTAATATCCCCTGGAACATCTAATATGCTTGAACTAATATCACATGATTTGGTGCTGTTGGTTCCAAATATCCTACTGATTTAAAGTGATAATATCTTTTTTGCTATTTAAAGCCTTACCCTTGTCACAGTAACAATTTTCAGCTTTCAGTGCCAAAAGTGTAGCCAAAAATATGGACCCACAAGAATTATTTCTCTCTTCGTGTTGTAAAATGAGAATGTCAGGACATGCAAAATGTTGCATGTTATGATTCATAGAATCCAGGGTTCTCAATTGCACAAGAGCCCACAGTACGAAGGGCTCGGAAATTTTTTGAACTGTGGTGTGTCAAGTTTGTTTGGGCAAGATCAGATTTTGTGCAGACTCAACACATGCTTGCATGAGCCTGTACTGTATATGTGCATGCATGGCTGTCTGCAGGTCAACACATGTTGGTTACATATGTGTTGATATTTTGCAGGTTCTCTCCCTGTACAGAACAGTGTTTTTCCAGCGAGACAGTCAATCATTAGGTGGAAAGCTACAGCACTGTGTACCTCTGTTTATTAATTTTAAAGGCCATGAAAAGCACACATGAATGTGACTGATGAATGAAGGTGAGATGAAAAAGGACAGCAGGCTCAAAGGCACGTTACAGAAAGTGTTTTGCATGGGAGTTATGGGAGTTCTAGCATGATGTAGTGTTTGCATCAGAGGCAGTGTTTTTCATAGATGGTTTACTGTATGTGTGTCCTAAGCTGTGTGTGCTTGTGTGTCTCTTTGTGTGTGCCCGCACAGATGAATATGCAAGTGTGTTTTTTTTTTTAAGAGAGTGAAGTGCATGACTCAGGTAGGCAGGCAGCTCACGTTTCTTCTGCTTGGCAGGCAGCAGAGATTAGATCGGATGGAGCTGATCTGGGTTTCACCTCTGCCAAAAAACATCCACAATCAGCTCAGAAATCCTTATTTGTAAACTCTCAAGTATCAAAGTACAGATTGACTTGATCTAAATCAAAAGAGGTTGAAATTCTATTGTCAGTTTTAATTGTAATAGCCCAGGTAA
The DNA here is from genome assembly GCF_016859285.1 of Xiphias gladius. NCBI lineage: Eukaryota > Metazoa > Chordata > Actinopteri > Istiophoriformes > Xiphiidae > Xiphias > Xiphias gladius. The sequence goes on from NC_053415.1 coordinate 16,599,581, forward strand.
AGGATAGATGGATTATTTTTACTACATTGCACCCACTCAACACTTATTACAGGTGAAAAATAAGAGAGAATGGCGTTGGTGGTAACATTGCCATGGCTACTATAAGCTTTTACATTAAAAAGCCCTTATCTGAGTCACTCACTGTACAGTCTATTTACTGTGTGACTTATTGTGTGTTAGTGGCATCAATACTTCAGTGTCACTTTTAACAGGATTTAACACTTGCGTCCTGGAGACTGTGGCACTCTCATTGTCCTGTCTCAGGTTTCACCGTCAGAGATGATGTCACATTGTTTTCTCAGTGCTGATGCAGACAGAAGCGCACAAGGGCATGGTCTTGCATTTTCTGTATTTCCTCTGATGGGAAGGAGCTTGAGGACACATAGACAGAAGACACGGTCAGTTAGGGAAACAACTACTCCTTGCTGGCAACCATAAGTTTACATACTGCAATGTGTTGTTTGAAAGCAATGTAAGCTAATTCCCACCATCAGGTTGTATGCATTTAAATGAACATTGGTTTGTGGTTTAACTCATATGTTTGCATATTTTATCACTGAATATGACTAAATTGAATGATAGATGAGAAGATCAATTCCACTCTCATGTCATTATACTACATATTAAGCTAGAGGCGGCAGGCGATTTATTTAGCTTAGCACAACAACCAGAGGCAGGGTGAAACAGCTGGCTCAGCAAAGCTCACTAATGAACACATTTTTAGATCTCAGCTTCATGTGGATTAAATCACGTTATTGAGCTTTACAGGTGCTGGAAGGATTATTTTTTTTTAACCTTCAGACAGAGCCAGGCTAGCTGTTTCTCTCTGCTTCCAATGTTAATGCTAAGTTAAGCTAACCATCTGCTGGCTCTAGCCTCAAAATAACTGTTTACAAGACAGAACATTAGTGTCATTCCCAAAATTTCAAACTATTCCTTCAATGGAGAAGTAATAGTACTGATTCCCAGCATTGTCCATTAGTATGGAGATGAGTGTAAAAGTTTTTCTGTCTGTTAGCCCTGCAACAGACTGGAGATTTATCTGTCACGTTCAGCAAGTCCTCCAGCCTGAACACCCATATAGGCCGTTTGTCCCCATCCATGGATATGACCCTTAGCAGTGTCTCCACAAATAGCACCCCTTCAATGGCAGTTGTACTGGACCTTTGTCGTAATGGTAACAATAATAAAAATGCAGTTAAGCTTTTGGAATGGTAATGGTTTGGTTGGGTTGAGGCACAAAAACAACTTGGTTAGATTTCGGAAAAGAAGGTGATTTCGGTTAATATGTATCATGGTTACAATAATAAAGACGCAGTAAAGGTTTGGGAACAGTCAAGGATAAAAGACTCAACAACGACTATTGGTTTCAAATGAGAAATGAACAATGGTCTCCTGTATCAAAGTCCTGTGTTTTGTTGAAGTAGCCATCCATCCCAACCCCTCCTCCCAGCCTAATGCAAATTCTTCGCTCTGTCCACTATGCTATCTGAGTTCCTCCTTTGCTCCCATTATAATTTTTACGGCTGCTAGGGGTTGCCTAAGAATAAAATGTAACTATGGGTCGTGATAAGCTGCTTGCACAGATGATCTATGGGCTTGTTTTTTACAGGAGGACAGTCTTGTCGTGTTTCTGTGCCTTGCACCTGGGATAGGCTCCATTCCCTCATGACACTTGGAAGTATTAAGCAAATGGGTCATGGGTTAATGACATCAGTGTAATGGCAACTGTTGTTCAATATACTGTACATCACTGCTAAAACACAGAAATATTGCAAAACAGAGCAGTAGACTTGCATTTAATTAACACTGGTTTTTGCAATTTTGCACTGGTTATTCAATAACAACAGACGGCGTGAAGAAGGTGGAATAATATTATAGGATTTTTGTTTTTATTTCCTCCGTCATTCAGATTTTCTTGTGCAGTTTTCATTTTATGCCAATGTAACAACCTCTAATAATGTTTAAGAGAGCAGCAACACCAAAATCGACACTTCAGTTTAAGGTAAACCAATAATAAATCATTATTTAATACCTTTTCATACAAAACATGTGTTCAACACTTGTCAGGACCAGGGAACCAAGGTTGGATAATATATGTGGTTGTGTTGTGTTGGTCTGAACAGGGAGTAACAGACATGTTCCTGGTCCTGACCCTCTGGTTGCAGAAATCACTGAAATCAAGTAACTGCTGCAATTACAGTCACAACTACCCTGTAATTTCTCCAGACTTCGCTGTCACCTCAGTAAAATGAATTTGTGCTGTACAACCAACTAAATATTCCTCAGTTTATTACTCAAATCGACTAAATTATGCAGTGAAACATAAAATTTAAAGGTAAAAGATACAGGTGAATACAAATCAACATCAACACTTAGTATGATACATACTATCACTTATCTATTAAAATTAATAACACTTCACATGCAATACCCCTCTTTTGTTACCAGCTTGGATAATACCATGATTCAGTAATCTGGTGGTGTATTAACTGTGCCTCCAAAAGCCTTTTTTGTTCACGTACTTCCTCTTCCAGCCATGAGTCATGTCAGGTTTACATGGGTGTGTGGTGAGACAGAGTTACCTTGTTCTGAATACACAAAGCAAAAGCTCCGGTTAAGTGTGACCATTAAAAGCAAATGATGTTTTACAGCCTGGAGTTGTTAGATAGCATCTGCTTTGTTGTTGTTACCCAACAGCAAAAAGGACAAGCCTGTACCTGTGAGGGAGGATGATGAAATGTGTGTGTTGTGTAATGTGGTTGGTGGTTTGGGACATAAAGTCGAAAAATCTAAGCTCACCTTAATGCCCTTGCTTTCATTCCTAAAGAATATAGTGAGTGTGTGTGTGTGTGTGTGTGTGTGTGTGTGTGTGTGTGTGTGTGTGTGTGTGTGTGTGTGTGTGTGTGTGTGTGTGTGTGTGTGTGTGTGTGTGTGTGTGGGTGTGTGTGGGGGTGTGTGTGTGTGTGTGTATGTGACTCTCATGTCCAGTGCACTGCAAATGAATAATGTATGACTTTCAGCTGTGTTTGCATGTTGGGCAACACCCAAAAATCAAGACGAGACAGAAAGACAAAGACAGAAAGAGAGAGAGAAGATAAGAGAACACAAATGCATGAACTCTACTAAAATGATTTTTTCATGAGAATCCCAGAAAATTAGTTCTGCTGCATGCAATGAAAGAACAAGTGTACACAACTGTCCTTCTTCATGACACAGGAGGATTTTTATCCATACTTGCTGCCAGAAACTGTCATAATTATATCTGACGTGTTCTGTTGAGTGTGGCTATGCGGCTCTGCTGCTGACAATGTGTGTACACAGACACCTGGTGTAACACAGCGTAAGGATACCTATAGTAAGCCTAGCCAGGCTGGGTGAACGGATCTATTGTTACTCAGATATTCAAGTATTTGTTCACTTCATTCAAAAGCCTTTAATTAGCACATATAGAAAGATTATTCATTTGCAATTAAATAAATACAGGATAACTCATGCAACCATCTGTCAGCTAATGATTATGAAAATTACATGTGGAGTTTGGACCTTATTTCAGCATCGGCTCTGCTGTAATTTGAAAACAAAGGGGATATACATAAACATATATTAATGTTGTGATAACCACCTGAAAATGTAGAAGGGAAAGAGCGGACACTTCCGCTCTAGTCTTGTAATCACTGCAAAACCTGTGTTTCACTTAAAGGTTTTGTTCATGCTCACATGCATGTGAATGTATATCTAATGCAAAGAAGCGTACAAAAATGAACGCTCATTCAGACACACACATAAGTACCAGTGTCATCGGGTATTATCAAACAATCATGGTAATCAGAGTTTTCAAGTGGTAAGAAAGAAGACATCGAGTCTTAGTAGCATGTAGCACAGAAATGACAAAGTACGGGAAAGAAAGGGCCATCAGAGCTCAGGAATGGAGAAAGGAGACACAGATAGATAGAAGGCAAAAAAAAAAATGGTAGCTTGACAGTCATTTCATATTAATAATCTACATTAGGAGCCCCTATGATGAATAATTAATGTGCTGAAAAATGTAGGGACTTTTGCTCCTGGCAGGCTAATGCATTGTAAAGCCTTGTGAATGTTGCTATGAATGTATACAGCATTAGTTTGATGTGCAGTATTGTAAGTTTGGATAACTGAGCTTTATTTTTTGTCTTTAAAAAAACAGCTTGTGCATGACACTGGATTTATGACATAAAGGGAAAAATTACATCTTTGACTGCACCAGCCTCAGCTGTATATAATCACAGGTTATCTGACAATGCAGTGTTTAATCTTCCGAGCTAGTGTGAAGTGTGGCGTGAGGAATTGGACTGTATTACTTTGACTGTGTAGTGACTCAGCTCACATGTAATCCTAGATAGAAGAGTGGCACTCTTGAATGTGGTTGGTCCCAGCTGGAGTGTTGTCTTCTGCCTGCTGTCTGTCAGTCTGCTGACAGACAGCAGGCAGAAGACAAAGCCCACAGTATATATAATAAGTCGGTATGTTGGTGCCTGTTACTATACATTCTACTTGCATTTTTGCCCACCAGCAAAGTCTATATAGGATGAGGGCATGTCATACACGTATTAATAGCAGTAATGTTAGTTTCAATCGTGAATGTGTCCATATTTGTTGTTGGATTTTGAATGAGCTTTGCAGAAGAGTTGTTCTCCCTACAAGGAATGCTCAATCTATTTTACCTTACAGCCTCACTTGTACTCGTGTTTATTTCAGAGGAACCGAACATTGCAACAGAACTTTTGTTTGACAACGAAAGGTTACACTTTCTCTATCTGCCCTCCATCTGGATTATTCCTCATCCGTTTCTGCCTTGCTCTCTGTCTCTGGAATGTCTCACTCCTCTTAGAATAAATATGGGCAGAAGTACTTTGAAAAGTTTCTTTCACTTGCTCACAGGCTGCACTAAAACAAAGAGCTTTTGTTTACATATTTATAATTTCATCATTTGTTTCAAACACCATTTATGTAACAGGGATCCCCAGTTTAAAGTTAGGATTTATCAACAAAGTGAACTCACATGTGATTCCATGTTTGTGTGATACATACTGTATGTTTTCACATGTGCATTTCTGTAATTTGAAGTCACACTTGCATCCCTACGTGCACGTTTGTGCTAATGTATGCATCCACTTGTGTATGTGGACGTATTTGTGTGTGAATTGCCTGTACACACCCTTAATGGGAACTAGAGAAAAATGCATGGAGAAATCATTAATCATTCATATACTTTTGGGACGTACTATGAAAATGCGTGTATGACGAAATAAGTGAACAAATCTCTCTCTTTCTCCACATCGAGCCTCTCTCAGCTATCCTATGTAACCTCACTGACACCAGCTCAACAGATAACACTGTAAGGGTACTAAATTATTAAGATTTAAAAAAAAAAAATAGTTGGCCTGTACAAGCCTCATACAGCACTCAACAGTTATGAAGGACACTCCTCAGAAGGCTGTGACTATTAAGAGTTATCTAGGTGATGGACCCTGTTATGAAGTGCACACAATGCAGACTCCTCTGTTTCCATGGAGACCTATTGTGATCCCCAGCATCCACTGTACTTGCAAACATTCCTCTGAAGCCTTTTTTTTTTTTTCTCTAAGCAAACATACTTATTGATAGTTGTGAAAAAAAAATTGGCATGAGGGGGTCAAAGGTGATGCCTTCTTCAGTGCTAACATGATGCTGCGCTCCGACAACGTCACAGCTGCCTTTTAGATGCCAGCCTGGGCAAACTGTGTCATCACTCCGCCACGCAATAAGGAGTCAGTGGAGAACCGATCTAATTTTAGGTGCAGCAATATGTAGACCAGGTGTCATGCACATGGCCTAGCTAGCCAGTTTAGTTGTGTATTAATTCAGCAGTGTTGGACTTGGATAGACCTTTGGAGAAGCTGAACCACTTCATACCAGTGTCCAGTCCCATTCTAGCTTACTTTTTGTTGGCAGCAGTGTCTGCAAAAGCTTTGTTTTCTCTAATTTAAACATGCTGAGAGCTTTCGATCTTTTCTGTTAATACCAGGACACAATTTTAGACATAAAGAGGGACAAAAATATCTTTTTTTCCCATTAAACTGTTTGGTTAACTGTTATTCAAATTTATTAACATAAAGTATTCTGTAAACATCTCTCTTGACGCCTCAGGGCCCAGACTCATCTCACCAGGTGTTCGGAAGTGTTATCTGAGCTGACATCCATGGGCACAGCAAAGGGAGAAAAATCATTGTTACCGCTTCCAGAAAATGGTATTCATGTTGCATTCAGGCAGTGTGCGGAACTTGCATATCCCAGTGTTGATAAAAAAGAATACCAGATGGGTCTATTGCAGTTACTTTTTGTATGCACAAGCACAGGCCTGCTCATTTATTTATGTATTACACGGGAGAAAGCTTTGAGTTTCACTAAGTTGGAGCTTTTTGGATTCTGTATTTCTGTCCTTTCCCAAAAACGGTGCTCTTTTCACAGCTTCACACCAAAGGAGCATTATCTGATTGTGCTATGTTCTGTTTCCCAGCAAACTCCCATTCACTGTCTATGTCTATTTTGAGAACCTCCTAATAATGCAGCAGATTCGTGCAAATCAATAAATCTGTGCATGTGTCAAAGTGATGCTTATGATCTGAATCAAAGAGGGATGAAATTTGCATCTTGCAACCTCTGAAACCTCTCGGTGGGGGTGTAGGGGGGTGGGGGTTGTTCAGATATTTCCCACAGTTCCCAAGCAGAGTGGCACCTCATTATGTTGACTACCAGATGTGTGTGTGGCAGTGTGGGGTAGGGGGGAAATAGGGAGGTGGGAGTGATATAGAAATTTCCGTCTCTGACACACTGACTGCTGGGTAAATTATGCATGAGGAGGTGACTTTTGTGATCAGCACAAGACAAGTAAACACCATTAACGAAAAGCCTAATATTTAAAGAAGGATTTGTTCCTTTTCTCTTTAAAAGACCCTATCACCCTGCTCGTAATATGCAGTATAAAATGATTTTGTGCCATAGCGATTTATGCCAGCCTCGAAAGGTTGTTAAACTTTACCCTGCGAATAAAAAGCTGAGAAAATTGGTAGTTGTAGCGGCTTAATTGCCCTCCACTTCACTTAACCTATTCAACCCGCCAACGTCCTGTCCCGGAATTTAAATTCAGAAATGCAGATTCGGCCTCTCCCGTAGTGGATGGTGTGTAGCACACGGCCGGGGCGTGGTCTTTCATAGGGGGTGGGGGCAGGCAGCACGCCGAGAAGTTTTCAAACTGCCGGACAAACAAAAGTGATTTGCCAGGCAGGAAACAGGGAAGTCGCGTTGGAAGGGGGGCCGCGCTGGACTCTTTCTCTCTGGGACCAGATTAGAGCATATGCCAGATTATAATTGAGAAGAATCCAAGTGTTTGAGTGAAGTAGCCTTTTTTTTTTTTGGGTCTGTTGAACCGACTTGTCGTAGAATTGCGTATTTGTGCGTATTTCACTGGCTCAGGTGTATCGCCAACTGAGAACCCAGCGTATGGAGTTACAGCATTGATTGATCAGTCAGATTTTATTGTGCCAGCGCACAAAGCCTCGTCTGCTCCATCTAGAGCGCCCGCCCACCGGGGTTTCTGGGGAGCGATAGTGGGGGACTGATTACGGTCTACGGGATTTTCCGTGGAGGAAGCCAGAGCCTGCTTTGACTGCGATTTGCTCTCCCATCGGTGAAGGGGAGGGAAATTAGCGAGGACTTATTCCAGTCTGACTCCATACCGCCGGGACTCCGAGATCCCCTGTATGCATTTAGTCCCCTCTGTCTTTCATTAGGTAGCCTATCCGAATTCGCGCAAGTCACGCTGGACTTTTGTCTTTTACCGAGCAGGCTGCGAGTGCGAATCGCCTCCGCAGTCTCGGATGCGTAAACGGGGAGTGGGTTGGGTCGCCTAGGCGCCTGGCATACCCACAAGTCGTCAGCGACTAAGGCAGATAGGTGAGGGTGAAAGCGAGGGGAAACGCCACCCGTGGTGTTTTTTTTTTTTTGTTTTAAGCAGGAGGACGCCGGAGAGGTGAGTCGGACACTGGCAAACCGCCGGTCTCCCCGGCTGTGGATTTGGCTCTCAGGACACAACCTGGCCGCTTTTGTCGCCCGGGATTCTTAGACCTTCATTATCTTCCTCTGTCTGATTCCAGACCAGCGGTTAACTACACTGTCAAACCCGACCAGACATCGCCTCCTTATCATAAGGGAATATTGGAAGTGAATCTGCGGGGCAACACACAATGGCAGCCGGTGCGCTCCTTCTGGCTTGTGCGCTGCTTGGTAAGTCATCTGAAGAAGCTGTCAGCCTGAATTTCTGCTGTGAATGTCCCCTGTCTGTTCAGATTAACGAGGTAAACCAGCATCTGCCGGGTCTCAGTCACAGCACACCTGTATGAGACGTGAATTTGAACGGGTTAGTTGGGAGAGCAGCCACTAGTCATCATGAGTCAGGTGGAAGTAGGCTACATCAATAATCGCTGCAACAATAACAGATGCCTGTGAACTGCCGTGTGTGTGTGTGTGTGTGTGTGTGTGTGTGTGTGTGTGTGTGCGCGCGCGCGTGCTGAACTAGGTTAATGTGATATTTGGACTTTAGTCACAGATTAACCCTGTACAGTCTGACCTCCTGTGTTCAAGGGCTGCTATTGACAACCTGAACTTGTGTGGAATTAACCCACACACATGTATGAATACACACATGGATACAGTACATAGGCACACACACGTCATGGACACACCTGAGCCACACATCTCCAACACCCCCGAGGAATGAAGTCATCCAGTGGGTGTGAAGACACCCAGTACCAGCTTTGCTTTAGAGTTGTACAGTAAGTCATCCCTTCAGGTGAAGCCACTTTGTTCAATTCTCTCTTAACCCTCAATTTATTGGATTTCACAGGCAAATACGAGTTCAAACACACACACACACCCGATGACACCCAGTGACACATACAAAGATTCATACAGGCATGATTGCTGACACACACATATACACAGTACATCCTGCCTGTGAACTGTCCCAAACAAACACCAGATGGCTTTTCTGTTCCTGGATTGGGAGGCCTGTCAGTGCTGCTGGGGGTCAGAGGAGGGAGGCGGGGGCGGGAGTGGAAGTCGGCCCGCTGGAGGCCCCCACTTAGCCAAGAGGATTACCAGCCTGTGCCTTGCTTCACGTCCCCTTTCAGTGCATCAGATGTCACTTTCACCGGGACTGGGGGCTGCAAATGAGTTTTCCCAATGAAAGTGCGAGATGTATTGTTCACTGTACAGTAGGGAAGACTGCACACAATCACAATACAGATCTTATCTAAAGTGTAGGCTGGATAACGGAGGGTTTTCATATTACATAATAATTGTGAATCATATGGTTAAAAGGGAAGCAGTTTGAGGTGGTGAGGAACATTTTGGGTGTTAGGAAAGAGTAGGTTTGGTTTTATGTGGCGTGTGTCTGTGTGGATCATTGGCACAAATCAGAGAGGGTCTCAGGATATTTTCTAATGCTATTATGATATGTTGCCAGCTCTATTAGTGATACGAAGCTGACAATTCTGCAATATGAGATACGTTGCCTTCCCATTTTTAAGCAAACATTGCAAAATTCTCTTCCTCTAGCCCTTCAAATGTGAATATTTTCTGGTTTTGAGTCTTTCCTGACAGTAAACAAAATATCTTTGTGGCTTTGGGAACATGTTATGGGTATTTAACACGATTTACTTAAATTTTATGGATCAAACAATAAATTAGCAGATTTACTGATACTGAAAATAATTAGTTGCAGCCTTAAAATATTCAACTTTGCATCACAAAAACCAAGAGGAAAACATACCTCTAAAATGACAAAAATTATGTCTCTCAAAAATAAGAACCAATCACATTGTTTTCATTCAGTAGACTAAATAGTAAATGTGTCACCTTAATATACTCTAAAACTATTATATCACCCTGGCAAAAGGCTGATCTCTCTCAAGGAAGGATACTGCCATGCTCTAGTAATGCAATATTGGTGCTAGTGTATTAATTACACATCACAACAGAATGTATGGCAATATATTGCCATATCAATGATTTATCCCTCTTCTACAGACATATACAAGAACAAGCATCTGTGTTAAGGGACATGTGCTTGTGTCTGTCTTTTGTATGTGATCAGCTGTATAATTTTGCCACGTGTTTGCACTTTCATTTGTTTGTTAAAAAGTCATAAAAAAAGAGGTGGACGACAGGTGTGTTAGTTGGTGACTGTATCAGTCATTCTTAAACCCAGATGTGCCACTTACACCATTTTGTAATAGCAAATGTTATATCAGGGTTATTTATGCTGCTGAGTTTGCAACCAGGTGTGAGTGAGTGCGCGTGCATGTGCTTATGTGGCACCGTGGTATATGATAAAAAGCGTATAAAAGAAGTTGCCCGAAGGAACCAGTGTTTCTTAGCTTTAGAAACAGGATGTCTTAATTTTCTCTCAGAGAGTGAGAAATATGCCATGCATTTGGTGTGGTGTACCATTGTGTTCTTTTTTTGGGTTATGCTTCCATTTTTATGTAAGCGCGCGTGTGAAACGGGGAGCCGACGTAAAGTGCTCGAGACATCCCAGTTTATATAACTAAATTGAAAGCGTAATATGTGTGAGACTGGCTGGTTTAACTGTGAAATGCCCGAGTGGTTTCCATTTACTGGGCTGACAGGAGAGCAGTCTGCAGGCGTCCAGGTTCTGATGAGATGCCACTGGTCCTGTTTATCAGCTGGTCTCAGCGCAGCTTAACATTGCACAAATGGGAAAATCTTAAAGTTTATGTTTGACAAGATGCACATTCTGCCACTTAAAGTTGCTCATGCGTCTGTCATAATGCGATGGTTCATATATATCTTGATTAGCTCTGCCACCTCAGTAGGACGGGTGCTGTTTTCAACCCATAGATACCATATCTGAACATGTAATGGATGAATGTGCACGTACGTCCATGAGAGTGGGTTGGTCATGGGGATAGGTAGGAAGTGATACATTTTTCATAAGCATTGGCCAAAAGTGGGGTGCGGCAGTGGGCGGGCGTCTTATTCAAAAGGAACATAACTTAACCAAAACCCCTACAGTACATAACAGTCACACTAACAGCTGCATCTTTGTGTCTCAATATTCAGCAGAAGTCAGATACTAAGGACCATACCAGTGATTTAGCCTGTTTTTCTAATTTGATATAAACCATGAATACTATACATCGCTGCCTATAATTTTCTAAACCCTGCTGTAGCATTTCAGTTTTTTAATGCTTTATTCTCCTTCCATCCATTGGTACTCATATATATCTCTAGGGTATGAACATGTATTGGCAGAGTTTAAGCATGCCTCATGTAAGCATTCATTTTTTTTATTATTTATCGTTATTTCAAATCAAAGTGCAGTTAAACTGCATTACCACGCAACAACAATGGAACTTCAGTGAAACTGGAATGAAAAAATACACTGAAGACTTGATATTCATGGAATGCACAACTCGAGAGTCCATAGAGAAATAGGTGAAAACCAGTGACTACCTGGAGAGTAAGAAAACTACATTCAAAAAGTTGAAACTCAATATTTCGAAAAAGGGTCAGCAGTAATATAAAGTATATGTGCTTTTTTGTCAAGCTAGTAAAACATGTGAAAACACTGGTATGATCCTTGAGCATCTGATTTCTCCTCCATCCACCTACATTTCTTTTCGCTGTGTAGGCGGATGTCTTGTTGTTTCTTAGTGTTTTAGTCAGATTTTTGACGCTGTTTTTGATCAGTTGTTTGAACTCCGAAGAAAAGGTGAAACCAGTTATCCTGGCTAAATGCAGTGCTACTGATTGAGAAGAGAAAAGTTTTAAGTGGTTGTAGTAACACCGTCAAACTTTGTGCAGAAAGAGTGTAAAACCAGCCCTGCATAATTGCCACAATCAAACAACGTAAAGGTACTTAAGCGCTCATTTCCATTTTAGGCATAATTACTGTGCCATTTTCTTATTCAAATCTTTTGCACAACATAGGGAGGACAGCACTTATAGCCACTTAAGTACAGATTTGATTGTGCATGTGGTGCTGTGACAATTGTCACAAATGCTTGAGATGGGTTAGGATTTAAATCATCTCATTTTCCATTTCAGACAAACTCATTAAAATGTGTCTCTGCATAATGTGAAACAAGGTTATAATTAATGGTGAAAGCAATTAGAAATCTGGTGTATGGAACAGACTCATCCTGACAACTGCATAGAACTTCCCTAATTGCCATCAAGTTTTTTGATATTATGATGCAAGTTTAAAAACAAGTAAGATGCTTTATTGTGTCATCACGTCATACAAAATACTAAAGAAATCATTTAACTAAATGGAAGTTGAAAAGAGGAGAAAAATGGCAATGTTAAAAAAAGTTAGAGACGTGTCGTAGTTATTTCTGTTGACTTTTCAATATTCAATGGTAATGGGAATGTTGAGGTCAACTCAGAGGCATTTCAAACTTTGTCAGGATTCAAAGTTTGCAGTGCCACTCCCTGATACCCACCCCAGCCTCTCCTCTGTCCCGAATAAGAATGACAACTGGAAGCCCCCACCCTAAAATGACAGGGATTTTTGTGTGCGTGGTCAAGCCATGTGTCTTCTTGCTGTACATCTTGAGTCAGCTGTTACCACACTGGGAATACTTTCCATGTGTTTGTAAGCGTCAGCTGACACACGGGGGCGGGGGGGTGTCTAGACAGTGAAGCAAAATGCAATAACTCACTGTCTAGCTCTTTGTATAGCTGTTCTATGTAAATGCTACAGAAAAGTTTATTGTGTGTTCATGTGAAGTTTTGTTTCTCATTGTTTTTGTCTGTTGTCACCAGAAACAGAGGACCTACTTCTCTCTTTTAGGGGGAAATATGGGTTTGTGCAGGTGTCTGACTGCAGTACTCTTTGGTCCCCTTGTTATTTTCCGTGCCTGCTATGTTCTGTAGTGGCACACAGGCTTGTTTGCATGATAAGCATTAGACCCGCATCTTTGTGTACACCCATGACAAGACGCCTTTTGTGCCATTGTTTTTTCATATCATAACATCGCTGACTCAACTGACAAAAAAACAAACAATAGAAAAAGCAGAAAGAAGACTGTCAGCTTGGCTATCACTCACCAACTGTGTGGTAAGGTTTCAGTAAATATTCATTAAAGTTGGGATGCATAATAAAAACACAGGTCATCCTCGGGTCGCTGTTCTGCTGTTGGTGAGGACGAGATGTCTTTTAGTCATGGACCAATAGAACTGAATGAGGGATGGTTGATTATGCTAGCATGGGTTTGTTTTTGTGCTTATGGACAATTCAAATCTTGCTTTACTAGAATGTACTACTAACAGGGCAAGTAATTGCCCTGTAATACGGACTTCACAGTCAGCTACAGAAACTCACACCCAACTGTCACTGCAGTTTTACTACAGCCCCACTGTCGTCTGTTATCCAGTTCCTTCCTCTCTCTTTCCTCCAAAAGGTAAAAAAGTCAATGTGAAGGGATAAAACACCTTTTTCAACATTTGAGACTGAACTGACTGAACTTTATTGCTTGCTGAGCAGTAAATCAAAAACAGTTAGCTGTGGATAATCACAGATACTCTTCTCATGCAGTGTCCATTTTTTTTATTTTTATTTTTATTTATTTTTTTAATGATGATCCTCCCCCATGACCCAGATTTGGGCTGTAGTCTCTCTCCAGTTCACACAGGGAAATGAGTGACGGTGTGAAGTGATACGAAGTTCTTGAGGGAGACTTCCTGCCAATCAGGATAGAGGCTGTAGCAGGATACAGAGCAGAGGCAGTGTCTGCTTTGTGTTTGGTTTTGACTCTAGAGCAGCACCTCTGGTTAACTGTCAGGACTGTCCCACATCACATCTCTTTGACAGGATTGCGTGGCTGCACCCGCACATCTCAGTGTTTTCGCTATGATTGAGTTGTAGCAGCGGAGGTGAAGCGCGCGTGCGAAAATGTTTTTTGGTTTTTTGTTTTTTGTTTTTGTTTTTGTTTTTTTTTTTTTGGGCGAGCAAAAATTTTTTTGAGGTCTAAGTACATACACTGCATTTGTGCACCCACTTGGTGACCTCTTACATCCACTGGGTCTTAGCTATTGGCTAGCTACCTGTCAATCATTCTTCCAATTATTCATTCTTAACTGTCCTTTTTTTCCAGAATTAACCTGCATCATCACACGGTTGTATTATAAGTGTTAATTTACTTAAATGTAAGGACATTTTCAGTGATAAAATCACTTACATTTACGCCGTTTCTTTAGGGGAATCTCATCCAAATAATATGTAATGTTAATATCTCTTTGAGCGAATCTGTCCCTTGCCTTTGAGATTGACAGCTTTCGCACATCACGGTGGTGCTTAGTAACACCCGCCTCCCGGTTTTCTTACAATCTTTGTATCAAGGTGGATCTTTCAAATGTTGCTTATTTCACACATATGTGTTTCCTTGTGTATTCCTATCAGATGAGTGCATTTGCTGCAATGTTACTATGTGATACTCATGTGAAGTTGCAGGACTGTTTTCCCTTCGGCGAATGATCATCCTGAATCCATGATCAGCATTGCTTGCTTCAGTGTTGACACCTACCTGGTGCTTATTGTTATAATCATTGTGCTGTCATTATCAGGTAAGCTAAAGTTTAAAGTAGGTAAAGTTTTTCTCATTAGTATGCTTTACTCACAGGTGTGTTAATTGGCCTGGATATAGAGCGGCCGTAGCAAAAAATAAGATAATATTAGTGTGTAAAGATATAAGACAGAGCCCTCTCCTCTCAACTCCTCTCCTATCATTTAAAAAAAAAAAAAATCAGCAGCGGTCATATATCAGCAGCGGCATGACACCCCTGTTAGGTGCATATAGGGGGAAAAATTGCATCTCTTCACGCCTTAAAACTGTATCTCGTGTTTCTTGATAACACAACAACAACCCTTTAGCTATTCAGTTTGTAAACCGTTAAAGTGTTCTTTAGGGCAAATTTGCATGGATCTCTTCCTCATCTCACTCACACACTTAAAAGCTACTCCAGCTGCCTCCTCCTCCCCCAGTGAATAGCCTCTGACCTCCCTCCCCCACTCTTTTCTAAACAATACTATGCCCAACCCACCTCTTCTTCAAAGAGCACTAATTAGAAACTGCCCTCAAGTGATTCAAACCAGATATTTTCATCTCCCTTACAGTGTCAGAGGAAGAATCTTCGTTTAACAGCTACATTTACCGTGGACTGTTTATGAACACCTTCCTTGACCAATTAAAAGACTAACCCAGCCCCGTTCCCCTTGGGATTTTGTCTGCTCCTCCCACCTCTGCTGTTCCGTGTCGGGAGTGACGATGACTGGCCAGCGAGAGAATTCCACTTTGCTCCTCCACACACTTACACACGCACACACACACACACACGCACACACGCACACACACACACACACACACACACACACACACACACACACACACACACACACACAGAGAAGCACCCACAGCGCCCAGAGCTGCTGTCCTTCAGCGTAGCCACACTCCTCCACCCGAGCAGATCCCACGCTGGTGGGATACACACCAGGCACTGTAACCATGGTTACCGCTCCCCACCTGCACACTGCTGATCCGTATTCATAGGTGGTGTGCATGTTCAAAGATGCATGTGTGCCCTTGAATAAATGTCTACATGCATGTTACATTTTTTTTCCCCTTTTTAAAAATGCTCCCACACAATGATGAAGAACACGTCACTCACTTTGCCATTATGTTTTGTTAATGTGCTTGTTTTCCGCTTTACACCTAAAACCAAAGAGATGCATGTGTGTGTTTGTGTGTCTAACTGCTTATGCATAAATACATGAATTTACAAGCGCATGTCTTTTACTGCCTGAAAGGCAAAATGACTGACAATGGAAGAAAAAGTCTGTTTGAAGTAGACTAATTAATAGTTAATTAGTTTCCTTTCCAATCTGCAGCTTAATGCACAAACATGGGAAATGATAGCAAGCTGCCAGTCATACAAAAACTTACCACTGTACATAAAGTAGATACAGCTGTCAGCCTTAATTGTGCACAAGCACAAGATGGATAATGACCGAAAATAATGGAGTGTTTTTATAACCTCACTTAATTTTAGAACAATTAATGCAAATGTTCAGTCGACTCTGCTGTAACAGTTGCTTATGACAGGATATAATGGCTTAAGTTTTTTTTATCTGTGTCTCTGTGAAAGTTTTGTTTGGGGCAGATTAGAGACCACAGTCCTTTGTCATTCACACAGAGTGGGGGATGTGTCTGTTCGGGGGGAGGGATGAGGGGTCCATTTGCTTGGGATTGGGGGTTGGGGAGATGAGGTTAGTGGGGTAGCAGGTGTCCATATAGAGTTAATGGATCGGGCAAAGGGAGTAGATGGAGACTCTTAATGTACTAGAGGTGTGTGTGTGTGTATGTGTGTGTGTGTGTGTGTGTGTGTGTGTGTGTGTGTGTGTGTGTGTGTGTGTGTGTGTGTGTGTGCTTGTGTATGTGTATGTGCTTGTGTGGGCTGATATGAAAGAACCAGTTTGACAACTAGTCTCTGCCCCCATTTTAAACTTTCTGTCTCCCCCACTGTTATAAACAGCAGATGGGATTATAGCCATATTTTCAATGAAGGACTGATTGTTGCTTTTAAGCACTAAACTAAATACTTCCAATGTGGCATATTAATTTAGCAAAACTGCATTTACTCTTTACAATATGAAAAAACCATATCATATACATTTTTATATAGTTATTTTGATATCTGCCATGTCATGTCTCGATATTGTCCAGATGATGGTGAGAAGTATAGAGTTGTGCAGTGTAGGTTTAAAAAATTGCTCCTTTGTCATTTCAGTGATCAATGAAGCAGAATTTAAAAGCAAGTTGACAGTAGCATTCATGAGGAAAATGATGGAGAGTGTAATTACTTCTTATATACAGCACTTGGGTTTCTTTAAATGAATCTTTTGATTGATTGCTAACGTTGTAACTCCTGGGTTGAGTAAAATTCTTGTATTTCTGTACAGTATAATAAAGCATAATATCCTAGCGTTATTTTATGTTGAATAAGTTATATATAATGTGCTGAGTGTGTGTATCTGTGTGTGTGAATGACCTGGTTGGGCCTGGCATTGCTCGGCCTGTGACTACAGGAGTTAGACAGTCCAATGAGTTGATCTCAAGCACTACATTTTTTTACTGTGGCCTTTTGGACAGAGGCAAGAGAGACATTGCTACCCAGCTGCAAAATTTAGGCTTTAATTGTATTTATATGTCAACATATTGCTGTAGCTGTGCCATATGTGACGATGGTGTAGTAACAGCGTTAGTGCGCCGCACAAGCTTTCCTTATTGACTACTGCTGCACTGCTGCAAAGTAGGAGGGACATGTAATCATTCCCTAACAAAGCTCTAAAGTAATCATGTTTACCTTCATGTCGAGGGATAGAGCAATAAAGCAACACATAGCATTTGAGGAACAGTAGCTCTGCAAGACGAGGAGGAGGAGGAAAACAATTTGGCACCACTAATGAGAATTTTGATTGAAAATGTCTACGGAAAATGTTATTTAAAAGGTTGAGAAGGAATCACTGTAGTGCTGATTATGTGTTTGACATTATCACTCAGGATGAAAAACTAAAAGTCAAAAGCTATTTTACATCATGGTCCAGCAAGAAGGCGAAGCAGCTGAGGGTGTAGGAGGGAGGATGAGGAGGCAGCTGTTCAGCCCAGAAGGATAGATTACGATCTGCTCTGTGTTGTTGACACTATCGACAAATACTGGAAGCACCGGAAATGGAAAGAAAATATGAATCAGCCCACTCAGACCAATCACATTTCTGCTCAGCATGTATAGCTCCTACACTTAGTTACATTTATAGTGCAGTTGCCACAGTACCGTGTGCGGTAACACACTGGCACAAAAGAATGAATTATTGCTGAAACCCCCCATTGCTTTAATCATGGTCTCACCAGCTGTTATGAGCAACAGCGCAGGTGGGGTCATGACTGTTGTAGCCCAGGGGGCCCATAACTTGGGACTAGTAAGCATGGTGAGAGCAGAGGATAAACATGACCCAGGTGTGACACAAAGCGGGAGTCCGTAGGCTTGAGACTTGGATCCGAGTCACAAAAATGGAGATGAAAGGCTTGACACGGACTTGACTGCTGAGAGACTTGAATTAGTTGAGTCTTGAAAGCAAAAGCATGCATGCTTTAAAATCAATGTAAAATCATTCTGTTTATCATCTGAATCTGAATAGCATATCATAAAGACTGGAAACAGGGAAGCAGTTCTGTTCAACAATAACAAATCTTTTTTTTTTTTTTTACTGTAATTAGTAACTTACTGAAGTCTTGCTGTGACAATGAGGATTGGCCCAACTCATAACCCTCTGTAAAAACTACTTGATTTTACATTTCATTTTGGTACAGATAATACAAACAAGATATCAATAGTTAATTAGTGAGCTTCAGAGGTGCTTGTAGCTGGATTTTGCTCCCACCGGACAGAGCCAGGCTAGCTGTAAACTAAGCTAACTGACTGCTGGCTCTAGCCTTATGTTCACCACATTGATGTGAAAGTGGTATCAGTCTTCTCGTCTAACTCTGGCAGGACAGCGAATAAGCATATTTCCCAAAATGTCGAACTATTTCTTTAAAAAGCAGCTGTGTCCTAGTTGTCGAAATAAAGAGAGAGAGACAGAAAGCAGAACTACGCAAGACATTTGCATGTGAACTCTTTGTACTCCAGCTAGAGAGAGAGTGGGTCTCAGAGGGAGCATGAATGTGCAGTAAAATCATACACTATACTGTACATATATGTGTCTGTCTCTTTATGTTAGGTTGTTTCTTTGCCCTCTGGCTATTTTTTACTGCCTTCTAAGGCACAGAAAAAGTTTGATGGGGAGTCCTCCTCGATATTGCTGGCTTACGACAACTCCCTAAGTGAATTTGTCCCTCCATGTAACCGTACTCATCTTGTAATCCTTGCATCTGTACCACTAGCATCGCCTGCCTCTTTTTACTTGAGCCGTACAATAACACTCAGTAAATCCTCTTCATCTTCGGACTCTATGAAGGCTCCTGTACTCTCTTGTTCTTCCTCCGATTTAAGCTGCGTGGGTGTAATGAGCAGTTGTTGTGAATGTTGTCAGTCTGCTGGCCTGTCTGTCTGGCCCTCTAATGGAAGTAAGAACGCTTACTCTGTCTTTCTTGCTGTATTCCTCCATGATAGACACTCGCACACAGCATCACACCTGTTTCCCAGCTGACCGACTTGCAGCAGCTAGAAAGTTTTCCCTTGAACACTGAAAATCATTTACCTTTCTCTTCCTTTTCTCAACCTTATTTGTCTTTAAAACATTCCAGTTAATAAACTAGGCAGTGGATATGGGATTTGTTGAAGGTGTTGTCAAGAAGGGTCAGTTGTCAATGATAACCCTGCTACACTGATTTGTACATTCTGGCATAGATGATGATTATCACTGCGAGAAGGACATGGAGTGGGAAAAGCCTGAGAGGAAAAGACCTGAATTGTAATGTTTGATGCTGCCAGGAGCCCATCAATCAAAGATCCAAGATTCTGAGAAAGCTATGGGGAAGGAAGAGTGGGGATTCTTATCAGTCCATTAGATGGTTTACATTAGGATGACAAGATTATTCAGTGCCATGTACAAAGAGTGAGAAGCCAGAAATATACTTTCTTGCCCAAGGACAATGTTAGAATTTTTACACTTTCTCATACCACAGTGTTACTCCATCAACCCATATACACAGGCACAAATTCACTTCTTATGTCGGATTTAGTAGAAGCACATTAGTGTCAATAAAAAATAGGCAATTTTCTAATCTTGTAGGCCAAAAAATAATGAAGCACGTATAAGTAATTGTTGCACAATTACAGGAAAAGCATACAATTTGAAGTGTACCATGGCCATATCCTTTCTAAATGTTAATGTTTCCATTAGATTAAAATGTTTCCTCTTTCTAATGCTTTCATTATTCTCCCTCCACTTTTTTCTCATCTTGGAATCTCTCTGTCTGTCTCCTGCTCTTGCTCTCTCTGTTAATGATGTTAACAAGGTCAAATGCTTTTGGAGGCCCAGAGGGAGAAAGATGCAGAGTGATTTTGGAGAATGGTTAACCAGCGTTGAGAAATGTGGAGAGGAAAATACTCTTATGTTCTTCATCTCTCTCCAGCGTTTAACTCTCTCTGTAATACATATATGTGCAACATTTAAGTCGGCAGCACATATATTCATTTCTGTGCATTTTTGTGGTGTTCATCACCCTGGAGGCAGCTGTCACTTTCTCTTTAGCTTCCTCCCTTTTCCTCATTTTCCCTCTTCTCTCACCAGACAATCTTTTCCTCGCCTCATCACT